>NC_039243.1:29210568-29320568 GCF_003368295.1 Carassius auratus | reverse complement strand
AGGCAGAGGAGCATGTTTGATGTGGATTTCGAGGTATCTAGGACATCTTTTTAGGTCAAAAACTTTAGAAATCCTGTTTTCAGAAAGCTTCCATTTTTCATATGTAAATCAGCACCATGAAAGCAGCAGAAACAACAGCAGCAATGATACATGTGTTATTAATATTCAGAGAGAAATTTGTAATTTATGCAGACTTCGTTAGGAAACTTATCAAAGGAGAGAACCAGTAACGACAGCATTACCAGTCGACAGGCATGCTGATTTTGCTGTGATTTTGTTGAAAACTTTCTCTCATTTCCTGTTCATTTTAATGCTCCAATTCAATTAGGAGAATAGAAGCCTGTCATTGAAACTATACCTAAGGGTTTGTTTGATGTTACTTTCCTACCTTCTTAGCTTTTAGGCGAGTTTGTTGAGTTTGCACTCAAAAAAACAAAAAAACATTCTCTTTATTTGTCTGACCAAAGGAAGTTGGGGAAACATGTTGGAAAACAGTCATTATTTGTGCATTTTGACCATAGTGGCAGAGAAATTATACTGTTCAACTGTTATACTGTTCAACTGATTCTTAGCTACTGTAATATATATTATTATTTAGCTACTGCCAAATGTATATTTAATGCATGAGGGCACTTGCCCAGAAGGTAATTCTTCAAGTAAAATCTATACAGTTTAAATATGATGTTCTGCCATGGTGATTTATCGATGTAAATATGGATTGAAAGGTCCTAAATGTATTGATTATTATGTCATCCACATGGAATATCATATAATACAAGTTAATTATATCTTTAGGCATGGCAAGGCAAGGCAAGTTTATTTATATAGCACATTTCGTACACAATGGTGTTTAATTCTTTAAAAAGAATTAAACTGTTTACTTAAAATCAATTTAATAATGATCTTATATTAAAAAACAGTGAAAGTATAGTGCAATCAGTTCGGACATTGCACAAGTGCTCATTCAATAAATGCACAGCTAAACAGATGAGTTTTAAGTCTAGATTTAAATGTGACTAGTGTTTTAGCACATCTGATCTCTTCTGGAAGCTGATTCCAACTGCGGGCAGCATAGTAACTAAAGCAGACTCCCCTTGTTTTGTGTGAACCCTTGGTATTTCTAACTGACTCGATCCTAGTGATCTGAGTGCTCTGTTAGGTTTATATTCAGTGAGCATATCTGAAATATATTTCGGTCCTAGGTCATTATTTAGTGACTTATATACAAGTAAAAGTACTTTAAAATCAATCCTAAATGTAACTGGAAGCCAGTGTAAGGACCTGAGGACTGGTGTGATATGCTCAGATTTTCTGGTTCTAGTCAGAATCCTGGCAGCAGTGTTCTGGATGAGCTGAAGCTGTCTAAGTTTAGTTCAGACTGAAAGCAAAAAGATCCTCTCTCACTTGATTCTGGTCCAAATAAATGATCATGGTTTGGCTGGCTAGTAACTACATAGTTATGTAGTAACTACATATTTTCATTCAGAATATATGAGAAAAGGTCAGTTTAATTTCCTTGATTATATGAAATTATGATATCTTCATCATGAGTTCAAATATCAAAACTCATATTGTTGCATATAGTTTTTTTCTTTTCTTTTCTTTTTTTCTCCATTATTATTATTTAAGGATGCTACTGAGGACAAAAGGTGAAGCACTAACTTGTTACTATAAGTAAATATCACGACTGACCCACCTGCAGCAAATTCCAAATAATTTTACTCGTTATGCTTCTCAGATTCAGTTCACTCAATAGTGGATGTGGGACAGCTTCCTCAGATATAGCTCCCTTTTCAGATAGCTTTATTACCAAGGATAATGTTAGTTATCTGAGTTTTATGTAATTAGTGGAACCGACAGACAATATTCTGTAGAAATATAGCGCTTACATAAGCATTGTATATTACGTAAGAGGGATGTCTTTATTAATATTTCATAAATGTGTGGTGGTTTGTGTTTTCTGTTCCTCCTCAATTATCTGCGTCCCTTCCTTTAACATTCTTGGGGGTCCACGTGCACGCGCGCGCACGCATGAATTGTACCGTGGGATGGCGATGGTGTATTTGCGATCATTATTTTAATAAAGACAATGTGAGAGACAGACATACTGAGCCAGACTGGTAGAAAACTTTCGTCATTCCTACAGGGCACGCACTCTTTTAAACAAAGAAATACTCGGAGGGGATTCAAAATGAGACACGATGAAACTGGGTGGGTGCTGAAAAAAAAGAGTGCAAAAGCGATGTCTTGTCAGCAGAGGGCGCGTGTGGCTTGATAGAAACCCCTCATTTCAACCACGTGAAACCTTAAACCTTACATCAGCCTGTCCCCCCTCTCACACCTCCCACTTTGCTCTTCATAATTTACACACTTTCTCACACCAACACGTCTGTTTCTTTATATTTAATATTATTGTTTTAAACTGTCACTATTGCATGCATAATGTGCTGCGAGAACGAGAAGCAGAAGGAAAGAGAAAGGGTAGGAAAGAGAGGGGAAAAGATTCCTTACTGCATCTTCTTTGAGGCAGAATTGGGTCAGGCTGCCTCCAGGGTGTAAGAGCATCTACCTACCAGTCAAAAAACCTGTGTGTGTGTGTGTGTGTGTGTGTGTGTGTTTCTACACCAGAGCTGCACTTGAGTGTATAACATTATTACATTTTCCAGTGATGTCTTAAGGTCTGATGTGTCTCAGATTTACTTTAATGACTCATAACTTTAATGCCAGCTTTCCCAGCTTCCTGAGTCTTAATGGATTTGAGTGTGTACGTGAGTATGTGAGATGGATGAATGTTATAGTGAATAACTGACTGAAGTTTATAGTGTTAGAAAGAATGATTGTCCTGAGCGTGACAGCAGGTTCTCTGCTCTTTGTAGGTGTAGGTCACATTTCGCCTACATTGTTGGGGTCCAAACGCCCCCCACAAGGATTGTTTAACCTGAAATCTTACATTGTAGGGGGCAGCTAACTGTTCCCGGAAGAAAAGCGTTGTTGATCAACATACCAAATAGTTTTTTTAATGAAAACAGCCTGACACTTAATTTGACTATATATTGAAAGTACATAACTGGTAAAAAGTTTGAAATAATTCTGATTTTACTTTTTAAGTCTTATGCTCACCATGCATGGCTGGATTTTTTAAATTAAAATGAGCCTATAAACACTAATATTGTAAAATACTATTACAATTTCAAATAACTGTTTTCTATTTTAATATATATTTTTTAAGTATTTTATTTTTTTATGAGCTCTGATGGATCAAGTGACACTGGAGTAATGATTCAGCTTTAATAGTACAGGAATAAATAACATTTTCAAATATATTAACATACAGTATATATATATATATATATATATATATATATATATATATATATACTGTATAATACTGTATACATTAATATATTAACAGATATTTTAAATTGTATTAATATTTCATGATATTACTGATGTTACTGTATTTTTTATCAAATTAATGCAGTCTTGGTATACAAGATACGTTTAAAAAAAAAAAAAAGTGTATATATAACATGTAGTATTAACACATAAAAATAAACAAATGTGTATCTGTGTCGGCCTGTGCTGTGGTTTGGTCATGTCATATATTGTACAAAACACAGGAGCAGGTGTTTACATGCCGCCATTTGGATGTGGTCACACAATTTCATCAATATGACACCTGAATCTGGTTCCTTGGCCAAGCAGCAGTTGTGCCTAGAATGACAGGCTTGTGGCAGGATGTCATTACAGACCATGTGGATTGCTACAAGAAAATATGATATGTGTTTCAATCATTCATTTTCCAATGCCAGATTGAAAAAAAGCCCCAATTGGATCTAGAAAAAGGGGGATATGGTGAATGTAATTTCATCTGAGAGGACAGAAGGGCAAACTATTGCAGTATTATAAGTGGTAGACACTGGCTTTGTCCTATATAATAACACAAGTAGGTTACAAGGCCCAATTAAAAAAAAATAAAAATAAAAGTGGTCCCAAAGTATGTGAGTAATTTTTTATTGAATATTGAAAATAGTAAGAGTATGCATTTATGTGGTAAAATTTATTGTTTTGTTTTTTTTATGGATTTTTCTGGGTGCAAAATCTGACTTCACAGTCTTATTTTACTAATTTGGTGTATCCTCTTGAAAATGCTCCAACGCCCATCCCCATATCTGTCTCCTTTTCCATGGTATTCCCATGTGATTTAATGAACAGATGATCAAAGCTGTTTCTGGGACTCTGCTTTACGTCTAATGGTCCCTCTACTGTTTTAACAGTGTGAAGGAGGAGAATATGAGACAAAGACGACGGAGGAACATGAAACTGAGACTGTGCGAAAGAAGAAAACAAGAGAGAGAGCGCTAAAGAAGTAATGATGTGCTAGTGACAATTGGATGTAAGACAGGAACAAAATGCAATGAAATTATCCAGTGCATTGAGAAGTGTGTGTGTGTGTGTTTGTGTGTGTGTGTGTGTGTGTGTGTGTGTGTTTTCAGACCATAATTAATCTGCACACTGCCTCTCTGAAGGGCAAAATCATTAAACACCCAAGATAGGTTGAATTTTTTTAATGATCAATATCGCATCCCATAATTCATGTTTCATTGTTTTTAATTATGTACTTATGTAACCAGTGATGTTTATAGCATTATTTAATGCATATTTTATTGTTATTTAGATAATTATGAGCGATAGATGTTTGATGTGTCCAGCGTGTTTTGTGATTAGGTTTGATTATTTCTTCATTTGCAGTGGTGTGTATATGTGTATGTGATAAACAGTGGTTCCTGTGTGTGTTATCTGGCAGTGATTCTTGTGAGAAGTGAGACAGTCTTTCACTGAAAGATCTACCACCTGCAGTCTCAGCTGTATGGTGATGAGAAACACACACACACACAACCACACATACTCACACATAAGTGCTCTCTCACACATACTGTACACACATCTACACACATTCTCCTTCACGCATATTGTCTCCATATCTAACACTCAGACAAAGTGAGACAAGAAGTGAAAAGAAAGGTGTTTCTTCTTAATTATTCTTGCATGCACAATCTTATATTTACTTTTTAGGCTGGTCTTTTACTCTTGAGTGTTTTTAATATATTCATTAACATAGTGGCTGACACACACATAAACCCTCTCAGGGGATAGATACATAAAGAATTATGGCTGCACTTCTGTGACCTGTCACCTAATAGAGCAAGGTGCTGAGTTGCAAGTGTGTGTGTGTGTGTGTGTGTGTGTGTATGTGTGTGTTTGTGTTTCCTGACCTTAATGAAGGTGTACACTCGACCTCTGAAGGTGAGGTCAAAGGTGTTAAAGGGATAGTACACCAAAAAATTTAAATGATGTCATCATTTACTCATCTTGATGTCATGTCATGACTTTCCGTCTTCTGTGTAGCAGAATATTTAGAAAAATGTCAATTTTGTCCATACAGTGAAAGCCAGAGTTCAGTGTTGTTTTGAACCCGATAACTTTCTTTTTATGGACAAAATATAAGAATAGCCATACAGATTTAGAATGACATGTAGGTGAGTAAATGATGATAGAGTTTGTGTTCATTTTTATTTTAAGGTGAACTATGCTTTAAAAAACAAATAAATTTGCAACAATAAATATTTGTACTTTTGCAATCATCCACAAGCATCTGCGTATTCTCTTGCCTTTCATTTTTAAATATTTTAGCTAATTTAATCATGCTTTTTATTTATTTTAAATTGTAATAATATTTCACAATATTGCTATTTTTACTGTATTTCCCATTAAAAAATTGCAGCCTTGGTGTGTGTAAGATACTTCTTTCAAATGCATTAAAAATAGTAATTATTCCAAACTTTTTACATGTACTGTTATTTCAATATATGGTGAAATTAAAGGTATTAAAAGCATAAAAATACAGATCCCAAACATACAGTAGTGTAGGAAAAAAAAAAAAATCTGGTCCCAAAATGTATGACAATTTTTCTAAATACATTCAGAACATTTCTGATAAGTGATGTTTGGTAACATTACAAATTTAGTGAAATGTAGGTGAGCAAATGATTGAATGAAGGTTTTATTATTATTATTATTATTATTATTATTATTATTATGTGAGCTATCTCTTTAAACACAAATGCATGTCAAGCAATAAATATTTTTAGGCATGCCATCATTCACAAATATTTGCATATTCTCCTGCCCTTTCATTTATTAAATATTTCGGGAGATATTTATAATAAAAAATATAACATAATATTATAGTATTATATCATAAAGGAAACATAATATATATGCTTCCGGTTTCCAGTAAAAGAGTACAGTACTCTCAGCTCCTTTTATGTAATATATCATATTTTAAATATTATTATATTTCCATTTTGCAGATTTCCCCTCAAAAAAACTGCAGAAAGTGTGAAAAAAGCTGAACAGATTCTGTCTGGGCCAGCTTATTATTCACCTTCTCTAATCATCTGTTTCTTACATAATAATTTAGGCAGCCAGAATGTGAGAACAAGAGACGAAGATAGGATGAAGGCTTGTATTAGGTCATTGGTTGGCATGTTGTGTAATTGAGTATTTGATGTGTTTGTGTGTATTTTCTGTACACAGCCCCCATGAGCACAGGAAGCTCTGGGTGGGCTATACGACCTAGTTTTTATTTTAACATGAACACATACTCTGAAAATCATCTGCACAATGATGCTCATGGAAAATACATGAATATGTATGCTGTTAAAGCATTGTTGTGTTGTTAATGAGATCAAACTTCATCTAATTAAGCCATGTGATGTCCTGGAATAGATGCACAGTGTGTGTGTGTGTGTGTGTGTGTGTGTGTGTGTGTATGCAAGCGTACGCTGTCTTTTGATGAGTTAATGAATGATGATGAGATTTCTATTGCTGAGCTCCCCTTCGGGCTTGTATTATCATGAAGTTGTGTTAAAGTTGTGTACCTTGTTACATCTCGCACATAATATAAGCGGATATCCTGCTAAAATACAGTTTATAGGCTATTGAAATTTTCTGTGAAAAAAAAAAATCTATCGTAAATCGTCACCCAATTTACGCGCGCGCGCATGTGTGTGTAGTGGCTGCATCCTGCATATCTTTGTTCTTCATCAGATATGTGTTGTGTTGAGATCAACTTGCGCTCTGAATCTTCTGGCTGTGCGCGAGCCCGAAGCGCACCTGCGTCTGGAGAGTATTTTTAAAAGCAGGATGCGAGCACTTCTGCAACACTCTTCTAAAGCTCTTCACTTCTATCGGGTTATGCGCGTGGACACGTCGGGTTTTTGAGAACCGTCCAGACTGCACTCGTCTTCTGTCGGAGTTACCAGATCTTGAACTCTCACTCGGGCGGATAGAGAGACGGATCTCCACCGGGATCTCCTCGCACCGCGACTGTACCTGGAGTATTCGGTAAGAGCTCGCGCGGCTTCACAATAGAGCGAGGTGACCGGTTCTTTGGTCAAGTGAGTGTGTGTGTGTGTGTGAGAGAGAGAGAGGGCTGGGAAATTCAGTGAAAGACAAACTATTGCTAGGTCAATTTAGAAATGTCCAGGATTTCATAGTGCTCTCACAGAACACGTCACTATGTGCAGGCCGCTGTTAAATTGAATTATTTATTAGAGTTGTTAGCTCTCTAGAACATTTTAGGACAGGATGAACTCATTAAAAGTCTTGAAGTTTGTTGGTTTTCTTAAAAACTTGCAATGACTGCGGGCTATTACAAACCACACTGTAAAAAAAAAAAGAAAAGAAAAAAAAAGTCCAAATATTATCAGGGATAATGGGATACTGTAAAACTGTAAGATACCTTGAAATACAGTACAATATATATATAATTAAAATAGAAAATGCATGGCATTTTACGTTTATTAAAAATGTAGCCTACAACGAATTAATTAATTTAATATGCGAAAAGAAAATACGTATTAGCTAATATATATTATTACTACGTTATGGATTTTTATTGTTAAAGTTATTTCGGTAACACTTTTGTTTAATATTATATTGCTGCAACTACAAATTACTACACAAATATTATACAGTTTAATGACATATAATCACCAAAATGCAATTTTTACCCATAATTGTAAAAATGTAACAACAATTGAACTGAATGACATTAAATAATGTTTATGCATTATGCTTTATGTTAGTTTGGGAGTCTTCATGTCTGTGAACGTATATGATTTCTCTTGAGAACAGGAGGTCACTTTATTCTGGTGATTCTCTGAGAGACAAGAGGCTTGCATAAGCAGTTTTTCTATTTCTGTTCAGCCCTGTCATATTTTGACATTTTCTCACAAGACTTGTGTAAAGTGCTGACTTCTTCCCGCTGCTCTAATGTGTACTGAAAAGGCTCTCCCTTCCATAACTCAGTCACAGACGGCCACATTATTTCAAAGTAAGAGTAAAATAAAATGGAAAACAGTGTGTTGGAAAATAAACTCTATAGGTGCTATTCTCCAATTTTAGTGCCTCTAGATTTAGGCGAAGTGAAAATGAGAGAAAATGAGCTGTGTCTCCCTCATGCTATGAGGATGACTTAGTGTCTCTCACCTTCATCCTGACACCTCATCTATTATCATTAGGCACACAGTCAAACAACTCTCTCAAAATGTGAGTGTGAAAGTGTGTGTACGATTGTGAGAGAGAAGATGAGTCTAAAAAGAAGATAGAAACGGAGGAAAAAAATCATCTCTATCTGAGATCAGGATTGACAGGATTGAGAGGCCTGGTCACAGTCGTGACGTGCTCCATTTTCACTCAAACATATGCATGCCTTTTTTACAGTGTGTGGTAGTTAGTGCATTAACTTGACGTGACCCCTTGACCTGTCAGCCAGTTGGTCCCTGAATGGTTTTACCTACCCGTATCAGTTCTGTAGTGTTTACTTTAAAGACACCAAACTCAAAATGTGTCCCTTTTAATTTGTGTTATTATCTTAAAAAAGTGTAATTATTATTTTTTTTTAATCCATATGCAATGCATAATTACTCCAGTCTTCAGTGTCATATGATCTTTGAGAAATCATTCTAATAAGCTGATTTGCTGCTCAATAAACTTTTCTTATTATTATCAATGTAGAAAGCAGATGTGCTTCTTAATATATTTGTGAAAACATTGCTAATTTATTTTAATGAATATAAAGTTCAAAAGAACAGAATTTATCATTTGAAACAATTTAATGCATTGCTAATGAATAAAAATATGTTACTTTCTTTTTTCTTTTGTTAAAAATAAATAAATAAATAAAATACTTTGAACATGCACATATTGACCAAACTGACACAAGCATGTCTTTTAAAAAATAATAATAACTGAAAATATTATTTGCAAATTAGTTTCACATTATTTTAATCATTTTTTTTGCCCTAATATATTTTATTAAAAACCCTAGTTTCAGTTTTAGAGGTTTACCAAAGCAAAATCTAGATCTTTCCACGTATTCTCTTGGGTATGCATGGCCCTGGGTGGGAATCACTGTGTTACATCGACTATGACAGAGCATCTGATATTGCCACAGTTCATGGAGACTGCATTTTTGATCTTTTGTATGGAAAACAGTTGCATGATAATGAAGTGTTGGTGTAATGCTGTGTTTTTGGATGACTGTATTCATCTCACTCTCTTTTTTCTCTCTCTCTTTCTCTCTGTCTGTTTTTCAGATCGACTCAAATAGAACACAGAGGTAAGTGAGATCTTCATACTGGTATTTTTACAGCTTGGAAAAACTAACAAGCAGGGTGACAAGAGTGAGAATGAGAGGTGATAACTGAAATGCAGCACATGGCAGAGATCAATCTTTAAATTTACTGCACCAGAAACCCTTTTAATTCTAAGATAGATGGACCACCACAAACTGAATCTACTCAAGACTGGAATGGCCGTCTACACTTATGCCACCACTTACTTTATTAAATATTTTGTGCAATTTGATCATTCTTTCATCTATGAGTGATAGATGTGTAGTTCTGGCAGCTCAGCTTCACATTTTACTGAGTTTTTAATTTCGTAAATTCATCACAGAAGATGTGAAAATTTTGCAGATTCCTCCTGGGCCTGCATGAAAATGGTGGTATTCAAAAAGGCCACTTTTGCATCTTTTTTTGTATTAAATAGACAGTAGTTAAGGCTTGTCTTATCTCATATTCAACACTCTGACACTGTTTAGATTTTTTAATGTGCCTTTCTGTACAAGGCCATGCTGGAAGGCACTGATGTCCACTGAGATCAATAAAACCTCCATTCGGTGGGGGGGTGAAATGTCTTCTCTCTTTCTCATTAAACCCTTTTGGTCTCTCTCTCTCTCTCTTTCTCAATCCCACCCACCCAAACACACACACACACACATACACTGGGGCTGACTGTTTTAGCCTCTTCAGTCTATATACTGTCTGACTCAGGAACACATATGAGCATGCACACTTTGGGTATCAGACCCTATAAAACATGTATTGCACAAACATAATAATTAATAAATAAGCAGTGCTGAATTTCTGTACATTTTTCAGGTAATTTCACAACCAGTCTGTGATCAATACTGTTGGTCGGTGAAAGAAAGTGAACAGCACAACCTAGTGACCACATGTTCTTACTGCATTCTCACCCTTTTTCTCCTTTAAATCCAAAAAACAACCCTTCTGTCACAGCAATCTCACACTTGAGCGTGGTCTCTCGCATTTATGGTCTATATAAAAAATTGAGCCAATCCAAATGTTTGCAAATGATACAGCATACAGTGGGATTCCAAAACCCTGAGACTACAGCGAAATGTTTCTCTCTTTTTTTTGCCTAAAATGACATGTTTTCTGTATTATTTCTAGGTCACTAATCAAATGTAAACAAATCTGTACCAAACGCCAGATGCTCAGTGGAACATTCTCAAATGCTGAATAACATTGTTATTATTATTATTATTATTTATTTGCTAGTGGATTTTGTACATTTCTTTACAGTTTATTTTTTTCAGTTACATGTTTCCTTGGCTCTTGCTGAATATATATATATATATATATATATATATATATATATATATATATATATATATATATATATATATATATATATATATATATATATATATATATATAAATATAATATAAATAAAACAAAAATAAAATAAAATAAAATCTTACTGACTCATACTTTTGAACAGTAATGTATATACTGAATATGCGACCATTTTCTGTCAGGCAGAGTACAAACAATCTAATAGTA
This sequence comes from Carassius auratus, assembly GCF_003368295.1. NCBI lineage: Eukaryota > Metazoa > Chordata > Actinopteri > Cypriniformes > Cyprinidae > Carassius > Carassius auratus. The sequence goes on along the minus strand of NC_039243.1, from coordinate 29,309,351 downwards.
GACATAATTTCATTTCATCTTACTAAAGTGACACACTCACAGTAAGACCCTCATATTCAGACAGATGTCTCTTGATCTGAGAGCATTGGTGGTAGAATACCTGAATCAGCTGTTTCCAAACTAGACTGAAAAATTGTGTGTGTGTGTTTAATGAGTTGTTAATCTTTCAGGAGAGTCCTGTGGAGTCTGTCCTTCTTTCACCCAGCGAGAGACTCTGTTTAAACTCACATTAGCACATGTAAGTTTTTTGCATTCACACACATTCACACACACTGCCTCTGTCCAAAACCCAGTGAGCCCAGCTAAATAGCATGCCAGTTCATAAGTGTTTTTTTGAACACTTTATATTGCATAGACAGCAGCAGCTTGTGACAAACAAATGTGACTCGAGCAACAATTGTTTTATATATTTAGATAGGTAGCATGTTGCTAAGCTAACAACAAATAAAATAAACTTTACTCAAATAAAATGATCCAGTTGTAAAGCTAAAATGTCTAATTGTCTGAACAAACTGCCATTGGTAAGTCAAACCGATAACTTTGCCATTGAAATGCACTTGTAGGTGCCATTTACACAGAATTTCATAGCTGTTCACAAAACTTTGGGTGGGAGCATGGGAGAGAAAGCCAGTCACCTAAATATATACTGATGTTCAGAAGTTTATTATTATTTTTTTTTTTAAGAAACCCAGTATTGCCCTATGAGTGATATTGCCTTATGTGTTAACATATAAGACCATATATAATTCACATACATACAGTATGTTAATAATATATGTCAACCATTTATGTCAACTATATATATATATATATATATATATATATGCAACTTTATTTTTATATGCAATTTTTGTTTATATATATGTCTTTGTGATGATTTTTTTTCTATCATGTCTCTCTTTTATATTTACTTCAACATTTATAAAAGTAAGATATGAGATAAGCACCCCATGACTGTAATGATCATGTGACACTGAAGAGTAATGATGCAGAGTAATGATGCTGAAAATTTAGCTTTGCATCACAAGAATAAATTACATTTAAAAATATGTTTAAATATATTTCAAAATATTACTGTATGTTGTATGTACTGTGTTGCTTATAGTCAACATTTCCATGACTTTTTAGTAGTTTTCACTGTGGAGGCTTACATGCATTTACAATTTGGTCTAAAATAGGAATATCAGAAGGAGCACAGTCATGCTGCCTAATTTGCGAAAAGCCATCACATATGAAGATGTCTTAAAATGTAGCCTCAGTAAACAGCTCACTAGGATTTGGAACAGAGCCACTCTTTGACGCTTTAGACTGCTTCCCTTTTTACATGCACAAGTACAAACGCCTCTCTGTGTTCCCCAAACCCTGTTTCCCTCTTCCTGTGTTCTCACACAGTTGGTCCTGAAGTAGCTCTCTGACCAGCTTCCGTCAAGCCTCACAGCAAACACCGCACACATGAATACTGTATATGACCATAAAACCTCTGCGGATTTAGCGCGTTAGAGTGCGTGTGTGTTTTATAGTGCATACACTGCTGCATTATTTAAAGCTGCTCACAGATGCATCCAACTCTTTCTGACAATGACGATGTAATCCACTAAAAATACATACATACCTCATCTGTCCCTCTTCCTCTGTCTGTTTTCTCTCTCACTCTTTCTGTCTCTCTCTCTCTCTTTCTCTGTTTCTTTCTTTCAATCTTTTCCTTTCATTCCCTCTCTCTCCATATATTTTCATTCACTCCTAGGTTCACTCTTCATGTCTGTCTTTCTCATGTGTGTGTGTGTGTGTATAATGTGCTTAACTTGAGCTGCATTAGATGCATTAGATCGTTTTCCCCCTCTCCTCTCAGTCGCTCAATAACTATCCCTTTCTTTTTCTCACTCTCCTTCCTCTCCATCTCTTTATTAGAGGTGGTACTTATGGCACTTATGAATCTGGTAGTGCATTAAAGTGATAGATGAAGATAGTATATTTCACATAGCTCATCTATAAATAGAAGGTGCAAATAAATAGCAGGAGCCACAACTTTTGCTGTTGATTTTAAGACATTTTCTCATGCTGTGAGACTGCTGCTGCCCTCCTCTGGAGGCTGACGTTTTAACATTTTAAAACCTGAAATATATGTTAATACTGTATGTTCTTCTTTTTATCTCATATCAGCTTCCGTAACTCTGACCAGCATCATGTGGGACACTAACAGGTAAGAACACCTCGATGCACTTTATAACCTCAAACTCAACCCAACACTAGTTATTCCAGTGCTGGTTTGCAGTTGGCTGCTCTGTTCTATAGAAATCATACATATAATATATCCAACCATTCCAGCCTCAGCCAGTTTTGTGCTTGATTTAATGGAAGGATGAGGAACAGTTCTGCCATGTTGTGTTTAAAGAAAACCTTGACTGGTTAGATCTTTTTTTTTTTTTTGCCCTCAGGAGTAGGCCTTAATAGCAGTTTCCAGATAATTTAATTAAATGCAACACAAAAGACAAATGCAAGTTAAGTTGCAGAAATTTGACTTGAAAAGAAATGCACATGCTCTGATATTGTGCATGGGTGAGAAATTGTATACTATTTTATTATAATAATATAAATTATTATATTGTATTATATAATAATCTATTACATTATACTATAATTATTAATATAATATTGATACATATTCTTTAAGGACACTTTGAGGAATAAAAAGTTCAAATAGAGAAAGTAGTAAAGAACAGTATTTATTTGAAATAGGAAACTTTGGTTAGGAAACTTTGGTTAGATTAGATCGTTTCATACTAAATATGGCCAGTTAGCTTCTACATTTTTTCCCTCTGCTCTGTTCATGAAAATAGTTGCAATAAAAGCCAAAGTGTGGGAGTGAAGTGACAGCTATTTCCCCTCTCAGCTCATCACTCTGCTTCAGCTTCACCTCAGATTTTTTCAATTTTCTCTCTATGCTCACTCGTCTGAGAGGGATTTAGAGCGAAGGGGAAAACAAAATACTTTCTCAGACATTCAAATGTAACTGGTTATCTTGTTTACTATATTGTTCCTGTAGCTCAAGTGGTACAGCATTGCGTTATCAAGCACAAAGGTTGGGGGTTCGATTCCCCGGGAACACATGATAGGTAAAAATTGATAGCCTGAATGAATTCAGAATCCTAAAAATAAAACAATATATAAATAAATACAAATCTATCACAAATGTATCAGGTTAATAATAATAATAATAATAATAATAAATATTAGAATGGCTTCTGAAAGACCATTGACTGAAGACTGGGTTAATGGCTGCTTTAAAATTCAGCTTTGGCATCACAGGAACAAATTACATTCAGTAATATATATATACTGTATATATCATACCATCAACACATTTCAAATAAAAAATAGATATATTGTTCAAAATGAAGGTTTACAAGTCATGCACACATTCTAGTTGTAAAACAGTGTGGAACATGTTTATATTTACATGTGCAGTTTACTATGAAATGTTCTGAGAAAAAGCATTATTTATTTGTTTGATATTTTGTATCTGAAATGAATTTCAGCTATTAAATGTAAACAAAATACCAGAAATGTGTACATTCAATCGCTCAGTGACAGAGATAAAGTTTTTTTTTTAGATGTGCAATAGTGTGGATATCATAAAAAGATCTGATTATGGTCACTTCAGTTGAACATACTGTAAGAATAGATTAGGTTCACACATAGATGAACTGTGACTAACAGCTCTTTGTGTGCATGTGTTTATGTCTATTCAGTTAGTTGTTTTTTAGTTGAATTAAATGTAGACGAGTTCATGTACAGTACAGTAGGAAGTCAGCTGGAGTTGATCAGTGTAATGAGAATGTCTTTTACACTTAATTCAGCTGACAAGAAAATAGACACTGGCCATGTGATCACAATAATGCCCTCTGTGTGTGTGTGTGTCTGTGTGTGTGTGTTAGAGGGGGATACGAAGGATGAATATCTGGGGGATGGGATAGGATGGGTTGTTTTTTCCTATTTCTTTCTCACGTGCTCACACTCACACAAGAAATCAGATTAGTGTGAGGATTACAGAGCACCAACCATTTGAAAGAAAACACGCACAGAAATCGCTTGAGAGACAGAGAATGCTGAATAATCTTTTATCAACAGTTCACCGAAGGATACACATCACAGATGATAGAAGTTCTGATAGTCCTTCTTCTCTTTTTCAAAGGCCAGATCGAGAGTAATTAAATGTCAGCACTCTAAAGCTGTGTGTGTGTGTGTGTGTGTGTGTGTGTGAGTGCATGTGTTTGGTATCTTGCTGTGTGTTCATTTGGTGCAAAATGTCGAGTGTCTCCCGCTCTTACACTGACATTCTGATTAAGAGCATCAAATACCTCCATCTATCCACCAACATACTAAAAAAATAAAATATTTGTATGATGCATTATACATGCAACCTTACATTCATACGGTCGATTAATGATGTTTCCAGAAATAACTCTTCCTTATGTGTGTGTGTGTGTGTTTATGCGAGGGCTGCCGGGTCTGTGGTTACCTGAGCACTTTCTGCAACTAAAGCAAATTAATGCCCTCATTTACATACCTCTCTGGGAACTGGGGTATTGATGATGCATACAACTTTGTGACTGTGAACCGTGTGTGTGTGTGTGTGTGTGTGTGAGAGAGAGAGAGACAGAGAGAGAGATAAAGAGAGAGAGAAAGAGAGAGAGAGAGAGAGAGAAAGACAGTGATCATGAGAGTGAAACAAATTTCATTCTGCATTTATTTCATGTATAGTTCAAATTCAGCCCACTAGAAAAAATGGCACCTCAGTTTGCATATAATTAAATTCTGCTGCAATAAAAAGTTAATTAAAATAGTTTATCATGTGTCCCTATATTTCTCACTTCCTGAGAAACATTTTTGCATGTAGATTTTTTATTGTTTTTTGTACAATAGACAATCATACAATAGATTTTTTTTACAATTATTAATCACATATTTGCAATACTGCAATATGCAATACAATGTCATCATATTTTAATATATTTATTAGTATACTATATATATATATATATATATATATATATATATATATATATATATATATCTGTGTGTGTGTGTGTGTGTGTGTGTGTGTGTGTGTGTGTGTGTATGTATGTATATATATATATATATATATATATATATATATATATATATATATATATATATATATATATATATATATATATATATATATATATATATATATATATATATATATATATATATTATAAAATTAATGTTTACTGTTTTTTAATGGAAAAAAACGAAATGAAAAAAGGGCATTACACGATGTCATAGACATTCCTCTTCATCTTTAAAATATGTCATTCATATTTTATCATTATATAATAATGTCTTTACAATACCATAATTCTGGTATTATGAATATATATTTTATATATACTTTATTTTTATATATATTTAAATTACAAATGTTATATATATATATATATATATATATATATATATATATATATATATATATATATATATATATATATATATATATATATATACTAATATTACTATATGAATATTATAGTAATTATAATTATATTATTATATTTTGTAATAGTTGGGTAATTAAACGCAATAAAACATAGGGAAAGGTTGTTGGAACTGTATTCAGGATGAAGATGTTTTTCATAAATGTCAGGTCGGTATTCTTTGGAGTAAAAAGTGTGGACTTTTTGTGTGTGAACTATTTAGGATGTTAAAGATGAAGATATAGGGACCCTGCACTGTCACTTTACAAACTGTCAACGTTCACTGGCCTAGTTTCTGGACGTTTACTGGGAAGTTTCTCCGATGTGCAAATGCAATGTCTCCAAATTATTTATTTTCCCTGAACCGGAGATTCATTCCGGGGCACCTGACGTCACTCCGCCGCCGCTCCCTCCTGCCTCGAGCCCGTCCCCTATATTCCGCTGCGCGTGAGTGTGTGCGCGAGCGCTTCTGCATGCACACACAGCATCAGCATCATCAAAGAGAAAGACCTGCGAGCTCTTTACGCGCGCTGGAAACACGCAGTGCTTTTGCTGCTCTTGTGCGTTTAATAGTGCAGCCCAGCTCCGGTGATCATCAGAAAGGAGAGGACGGGCTTCTGGATTATAACTGGTGCTTCTAGATGAATTCACAGGCGGTACCGAGCCGGTGAAACCAGATTGAAAAACTGGACCCGACAGCGATGTTGATCAGGTAGGCGAGGATTAAAAGCCTCATCCCCTCCCCGGTTATCGAAGAGGAAATGACAAAATAATTTAATTGTTATGTTCAGTCATCCCCTTTTTGCACGTGAATCGATGGGAAATCCTTTATTGTAAATCATAGGCAGGCTAATACAGAAGACTAAATTGCATGCACATTCCCACTTTTTGGCTGCTATTTTGCTAGCATATTAACATTATGTGTTTTTCAAAAGGAGAATTGCATCATTTTCTTAATATTTCTATTTGTCATATTTATGCTATATATATATATATACATATATTTATATAGGAATTTGCAATTGCTTTATTGTCTTAATTGACTGGGTTTTTGTTGTGGTTTCCCCACTACTGCCTTTTAGATCATTCAGTCATGTTCGGGGAACCCAGTGCTACAGGGCATTATGCTGAGCTTAAAGTATTACTGTTTATGACAGAATGTTCTGCATGGATCATTAACAACATATTCTTAATGGACCAATAAACTGAATGACTCTACATTTGAGCAAAGTTCACATGGAAGGGGATTATGTGTGATTACTTTTGTTATGCCTCTTAATGCTCTTTGTGTGTGTGACAGACAGAAGGGGGAGGGAGGGATTTTATGATGTTTGGATATTAAGGTTTGTATATGCAAGAGAAAAAATTTTGTGGAATGCAAAATTTGTTTGGCGGTTGGTCTGAGCGAGGTGGAAGTGTTTGACCCGTAATGCCTAGAGCTGTGAGAAAATGACAGATGGACGAAGTGAGAGAGAGAGAGAAAGAGATTTTCTTAGTTTTTAATAATTTATTTATTTTTCATACCTGCAGACTAAGGGTTGCTAGGAGCATTTGAAAACCTGCACTATTTGAAAAGCAGGTTGCCTCAGCTTCAGCAGCATATGGTTTATATTAATAATGCAGACATCACAGAGGCACAATTCTTGTGCTTATTGCACAGACGTTCATCTCTGATACCATTTATAGGTGTGGGTCCTAAGTGCCTCTGCTAGTGAAAGTTGTGCTTATGACACTGAGCTGAAAGCTAGCTGTAAAATCTCTTCCTGAAACTGGAGATGAGTTTAATAGCATTGATGTGCTCAGTACTCAAGGCTTGATCAGCACAAGTGTTCTGCATGTGCATTACTGTCAGAACCATAGGGTTTAAGGGTTCTTTTTGAAAAAGATTTCTAACCTTCTTAAGAAGAGCTTGTACTCAATAGCCATTATTAAGTGGTTGAATGATTGATCGGTGCAAAACTGCCAAAATTTACATTTATGTGTGTTTCAAGCTACTGTTGAGAGAATAGAAATGGAAAAGAGTGAGGAGTTTGTGATGTAGCCTATTCCTGGATTTGAATACTGGTAGATGAAGCACAGTGATATGGAACAGAACTTCTGCATACTTTTTGTACTTGATACATAAAAATGGAAAATAAATGTATAACTTGTTAAAATAAATTTAAACATTATACAAAATTATGTCATTAAACTCTAGATGGCGCATGCCTATAAATTCAAACTCAATCTGAGATAATCACGTCATTATTCACATGAAGCAGCTGGTTGGCTTCTTTTCACATCAGCAGCCAATGAATGAGCTCAACATTCAAGTACTTGGCGAGTGATTTCTGTAGCAGTTGCAGCGCACTTCAGAAACCCTCCACCTGCCCCAGCTCCACCTGTATAGATCTGCTATGGGGTAATTTCAAGAATGTTATATATGGGTGTTATTTCATATACGTATGATATATGAGCAGCAGCAGTAAGCTAATGTGAGAATATGCAAGTCTCAAGAGAACCAAGTTTTGTTTACAGCAAATAGGAAAACCAGTCTCCTCTTTACATGGAAATCCATTTTTCTTTACAAATCCTTGTTTTCTAATTCGTTACTAGTGTTTTGCTCATACCAATCACAGAGAATCCTCACAGAGAAACAGATTATATAGCAAAGATGCATGGCAGAGTTGACATGATTTGGTTTTTGACGACTTCAGCTTGTTAATCAAGTCATGGGTTTTTATGGTTATATTTATATTTAGACAGACACCTAACCATCTTGTCCATATGCATCCATTATTGCAACACACTAACTAAAGCAGACAAATGTTAGGCCTGCAGGGAAATGGAATATTAGTTATGATCAATCAAAAGATTTCCTTCACAACTGACAACCAATTTCCTACATGGCTGTGCTAGTTTCAAGTCTAGATCTTTCATCTTTTTCTTCTTACATGATAAAATAATTTCAGCTCAAATCGATACTTCATGTCCATTTATTTATTAATTTATATTTCAAGGAGCTGTGTAATAAGTGGGATAATGTACAGGCGAGTAATGTACAGATATGATCATTATTGCAAAGTAAACCTCAGAATATAGGGTTTATTTTGCAGTAATGACCGGCTTACTGTACATTATCCCTTACTTTACTTATTGAGTATTAATCTGTTTTGACGGTTAGTTTAACTTCTTTAACATTATTTTTGAGCATTACTACATCTGTTGGGAAGTCGTCCATTTGAGATATGTTTTCAGTCATGCTTACCTCTGTAAAATTCTCTGTAAAAGATCCACATGTAATTGTTTTGACCCCAGTGATAATTCCATTGCAAAGATAATGACTGCATTTAAACAGGTTCCCCGAACAATGCTATGGAATGATATTCCGGACATTATTCAAAAGGAATTGCAAATTGTATTTGCATTTGCGTTTTCAATTTGTGGACGCATAAAATGTGACATAATCCAAACGCAAATGCAAGTCGCGCATTATCATTTGCATTTTCGTTTAAGCGAATGCACAGTGTCTGCCAAATTTAAAATGGAAATGCAAAGTCCGTTTGCAATTGTATTTCCCATATCTTACAAGCTATGAGCCTGTCATATTTAATTAGTAATATTAATTACCACATTTGGTTTTCACTCTCTCTGCACTGTGCATGTAAACTTCCAAGACTCAAATGGAATCGCAATTCCTTTTGCATTTGAATTTCCGACATTTACACGGAAACCTGTCAATCAAGTATCAGGGGTGGGGCCATTTTATTGGGCGTGTTTGTATTGGGAAGTGACGTCACTCACAGTCGACGGTAATAAAAGATTATTAATAGATGATTTTGTAGAATGTTTTGAAAAATGGAATTGGTGAAATTGTGGAGGACATTTTGACACTCATGCAGCAAGTTGAAGACAGTTCATACGGTACAGATTTCCTTTTACTCAGAAGCCATTTGGTTTTGGACAGGTTATATGTGTTTGTTGCCTTGACGAACAGCATCATCAGTAATTATGTCTTCCACAATTTCACCAATTACTTCCATTTTTCAAAACATTCTACAAAATCATCTATTAATAATTGTTTATTACCGTTGACTATGAGTGACGCCACTTCCCAATGCAAACCCAATAAAATGGCCCCACCCCTGTCACATGATTGACAGGTTTCCGTGTAGATGTCGGAAATTCAAATGCAAAAGGAATTGCGATTCCATTTGAGTTTTGACAATTTACATGCGCGGTGCAGAGAGAGTGAAAAACCAAATGTGGTAATTAAAATTTTTATTTAAATATGACAGGATCATAGCTCGTAAGATATGGGAAACACAATTGCAAACGGACACTGTGCGTTCGCTTAAACGAAAATTCAAATGGTAATGCGCGATTTTCATTTGCATTTGGATTATGACACATTTTATGGGTCCACATATTGAAAACGCAATTGCAAATACAATTTGTAATTCCTTTTGAATAATGTCCGGAATATCATTCCATACAATTCTGTCCATCTTCCATTGTTTAGATAAACCTGCCCCAGATTTCTAAAATTGGCTAAGCCATTGCTGCTATGTTGGGCTTGTTGGGAAGTAAACGGAGCAATGTTTTAAAAGTGCCACAGAGCCTAAAATCTTATAGCTGTCTCTGCAAATGAAGCTGAGATAAGAGAAAGTACACGAACTAGGGATGGGCATTCGAATAAATTTTCTTAGTCGATCGTCGGGAGAATTAACGATCGACTATCGATTAATCATTAATATTTTTATAATATAATTAATTATTACATTTTTATAATAAAAAAAATGCAATAAATACAAAAATACAGCGTGTTTTTCCTCGGTGAGACCTTTATTACAAGAATAACTTGTGGCAGACAGTTAAATTACGTTCAGGCAAACCTAACATATATCCTCCGCGTGCATATGCAGTGCTCTAAAGCAGCGGAACCTGCACGAGCCTACGGATTTTTGTTGAGAAATACCGTATAAGCATGTTGACATGATCTGGTGTCAGACGCGACCGCAACCATGGTGACCGTCAGTCCAGCCGCCGAAAACACCCGCTCTGAGGGAACTGACGTTGCCGGGATGCACAGGTACATCATTTGAGTCGTGGCCGTGTTGTACTTATACACGGCATCGCAATGTTTGCAGTTAACTAGTTCGCTTTTTAAATCAAAATGGTCCCACGGCCACGCCACACTTCGCCGTGACATATTCATGATGATTCATTTGAAATAAAAACGGAAGATCACAGATAACCAAGTAGGGTGTCAAATATTGCACCCTGGTGGTAAAATATTTAAATATTTTTGCTTCAAGACTCGCACTACGTAACGCAACCTGCATTAGATAAAAAAATGCTTTAGATTAATCGATAACAAATTAACATGATCGAAGAAATTCTTAACGATCAATTATCGATCGTCGATTAATCATGCCCATCCCTAACACGAACAGTGAAATATTTACACTCTTTACCTTTAAAAACTCAGTAAAGCATGTGTGGTTCTGTGAGCTTGTACACAGGTCTTGCAGGATGCAAGCATATTCAAGCTTAATTTAATAGGATGGGTTCTATAAGCTAAACATCAAAGAGTGATGATCAAGGAGACTTCGTGGTGATGGACAGTTCATGAACTAGAGGTTCAGATCCTTTTATTAAAGCATTTTTGCCTCTGAGGAGAAGGGGGCAAACAGGAAGCTAGTGTTATCCACATACAGTAAGCACCATGGCTTATAATGTGGTAGTCGATACAAGTTATTCAAGTTATTATTTTTAATAAAACTGTGCAGTTTCATGAATCAGTTTGATTTTATCGATGTTTAGATCATCAGAAATGTTCCCTGAAGTATCTGTAGAGCATTTTAAAGTAACATAAGTAAATGTGTATGTAGGTAATGAAATATCACTGCTGTATTTTGGATTAAGCTAGATCATTAAATATAGTAATGACTGTAATGTTATGTTATCTAGTTGAGTCTGTTCAGTTGCACGCTATACCTTTGCATGCCACATAAAGGAACACACTGTTACAGCACTAGCCAACTATTCATAAATGGTTAATAAACAATCTTATTGCTAGTTTTACTGACAGCTACAGTATATGAAGAAATAAAGTACCTATGTAATATGCCTTGCATGCCATGTTCCAATTTTGAACAGCAGGGAAAAGTATTGGAGTATGATTAAAAAAAAAAGAAGATGAATGATCCTGAGTCGCAAGTGATCTGGCACTTTAAAAAGGCTTGTTGTAGGGATTATGGTTTGTTTTAACTTGGTGCTACAAATTCCATTTGCAGGATATAAAATACAAGCTGTTTGTCTTAAGTGTTTTTATTTAAGCACTTTTTCTCAAAATATGTATTTAGGGGTTCCATTAAAATAATAATAATAATAAAAAAATGTGTATATATATATATATATATATATATATATATATATATATATATATATATATATATATATATATATATATATGGTTCAAGTGTGGCTTTATTGGATTATTCATTATTCATATTAAATTGATCAAAAATACTGGGAATGTGGCCTATGAAAACTAAAAGAGAAAGAGATTTCTGAAATTGTTACTGAAAAGTAAAAAAAAAAATATTCAAAAAAAGAAAGATTTTCAGTTTTTTTATTATACATTTATTTATTATGCTGCTGATGCACTCCCCAATAAAATCACCCCACTAAAGCCGAGTTCAGACTGCAGGATTTTAGCCCAGTTTTTGGCTCGCCGACAGGTTTTGAGAAATCGCCGACAAATGCCCGAAATCACAGGCAAATCTGAGCTTGTTCACGCGAGTGACAATCACGCAGTGTGAATGAGCAAAGACGCGATCTGAGAGAATCGCCAATGAGTCGCCGATGCCGTGAGATATTTGCCATGCTAATGATTCAATGCCGGTGATTCAAAATCATGCTGTCTGAAAAGTGTTCTGACTGAAAACTAAACTACATCGGCGATGACCGACAGCCAATGAGAGAGCAAGATACAGAGCAGCGGGAGTTCGGGGAGGAGTTATAGACCACAATATCAGCAAGCATGGCTTCATTTCAGAAAAAGGCTTTCTTCTTGGTCTATTTGGACCCATGAAATAGAAGATACATTAGTATAAATTTAGCAGGAGCACCCGTGTCTGTTTGACATTTCATCTGAGCTATCCCAGTCTCACGTGAAAACTCCGGTCTTGCACGTGTGATATCGCGTTGTTTCCTTGTCACATCTCACGTGTGCTTGGTTGTGAAGCGTAGTTTGCGTGCCAGACAGAGTTGTCTGCGATTCTTCCTATTGTAAAGTCATGCAGTGTGAAACCTTCTGTCGCCGATCCATCGTGCAGTGTGAACACAGCAGTGACTGAATGCTGGCTAAGATAGTCATGCAGTGTGAAAAGAAGATTGACCCAACTTCTTTGAAAATCATGCAGTCTTTACTCCTTTACTCTCAAATAATTAATTCTTTCTAAATATACAGTAGCTACTGTATGTATGTAATCTGGTAAAAATTCCTGTATTTTTTGTATCTCTTTACAGTATATTGCAGAAAAACTAAATATCACAATGTCCCCATTACATATAGTTACTTATTTTAGACACACACTGGGTCTGTAAGTGAACTTTGGGCTCTGCAGTGTTTCGGTTGTTCAAAACATCCGGATTGGTCGTTCTTTTTGTTTAATTTTTTCGTTGAACAAATCTAAATAAATTTCCTATTTTTTGGAAGACTGAAACATCTAGAAGGTCTTTAAATGATGCATTGAATTGCAACTGTGAAAGTTTGAAGAAGTCACTTGGAACACGCAGAAGACCCATGTGATCGTGTCATGCAGGCTGTTCCATATGTAGAAGCTTCAGGTCACTTTTGGCCAGAATGAGAGAGATGTGTGTACCTGTTAACTGTCACAGCTGCTCCACGTCAAAGTAGCTCTAATTGGAGTTCTGCGTTGTCAAAGCAATGAGTGCCTGCCAGCGAGACTGTCCCACATCTACATGTCATGTTGTCCTCATCTGTCTCTTGCCCTGACAGCTGCATTAGTTGTACAGAGACTTAATGAGGGGTTTTGTAGAGTTTGTGTTTGTAATACACTAACAAGTTCTTGTGTTGAGTTACAGTGGCCATATGGCCAAAGAACTGTCTTTATTTGCCGTTTGAATGTTTGAGTGTCCATGTGATGGGAGGCATATTAAAGATAAGAAGCTGTTTCAAAACTAGAAAACACGGTCTTGAACTCAACTCTTAGTACCTGGTGGTGATTTCTCTTTCTAGTTAGTGATTTATATCTGATTGAGTGAGCGTTTATGTGCGTTTTTGGACAAACACTGGGAAACACACACAGTATTTTTCCTCCCCAATACTGCAAACAGCTTATGTAACCACCGTTAATGCCAGATTTAATAACAGATTTACTTGAAAGATCCGCAGGGGTCTTTGACCTTTTTCAGGCCAGGGAACCCCTGGTGGATAAGAGACAGAGCAGGGACCCCTGTTACATTTGAAGCCTGTCCTATAATAACATGCATATAGTATCAAATGTTTGGATTTATTTACTTTTCTATGATGCTTGCTTACATTGTAATGCCGTTAAAATGATTAATGATGTACAGACAGAGTCGATTATATGGTGCATTTTAATTTTGGTTAATGTATTTTAATGTGGGAGGGATAATGAAACATTTAGCTGAACATCAGTTTATAATTTTTTTGCACAAAAATGACTGCAGTACTGTGAAGAACCCCATGTTGAAGACAGATTAATAGTACAACAGTCGTATTTATGGCATTGCAGGTCCATAGTTAATAAGATGCATCATAAAATGCTGCTCAAGCACAAATTGATTAAATAGATAAAAACTGATGTTGTTCTGCAAAATAAGAGTGCATTGTTCAGTCAGAGTTTGAGAAGGAGTTTAGTGGCTCGTCTATTGAGTTTTTATTGTAGCCATTTTAATGCCTACAGAATTGTAGATCTTTTTTTCACTTGAAATACAGGGCATGTGGTTTAAAATAAAAGTTGTGTAGAGATTAAGGGAATAGTTCTCCCAAATTCTCACATCATTCCAAACCCATATGGCTTTCTTTATTATGTGGAGAGCAGAAGGTAGTTTTTTGAAATGGGCCTACTGTTTATCCTGGTCAGTTCTTTCCATGTAATGAAAGTTCTCTAAAATAACAAAAAGCACCATAAAAGCATCACTGAATGTTTTGTCAGGATTGAAGTCAATGACATCAAACAGCATTGTTTCTCACCTATCTTGTGACCGATTAAAAACACAGTTTTTTCCCATTACCCTAATTTTGCCCAACACCTTAACTTGCATTCTTCGATCAGCTTATTGAAATATGTATGTGTGATATGTATCAGGAACGCATTCAAGTGTTGTATATCTTGAATATATTATATAATCCTTGGGCTTTATTTTAACGATCTAAGTTCATGGTCTAAAGGTGCACTCAGCGACGGTCCGAATCCAATTGTGCTAGTTTAGCGATGGGAAAACGGTCGGCACGTCTGGTGCATGGTCTAAATTGGTTGCCCTATTCACTTAATGAGTAATGGGTATTTTTTGTGCTTAACATAAATAGCAATAAACCAAGCAGAGTCTCATCTCCCATCCTATTTAAAAACCACTTGCGCATGCTCCATGATGGGTTCGCTATGGCGGAATATAATTTTTAAAACATTTTGTGTGCTGCTGCCTGTCCCTGTGTGTGTAATAAACAAAGTGTAGAAATAGTAATAGACACATATTACTAACGTGCTCTTTAAATAACAAAGAATAAATATGGCGCCAGACTTTAGACCAGATTTGATTAGTCTATGGTGCAGTATATTTTCAGTTCCTGAAAATAGCAGCGCGCCAACAATTCGCCTGAAGACACCTATTTTTTTAGACCAGCACACCCATGGGCGCACAAATGCATTTGCTATTTAAACAAAGCGGTCAGGACAGGACAATGAGAACTGCATTGGGCTGAAACTAGCAAAAACACTTGCGCCGCATTGAGAACTCACATGCTAAATAGCATACTATGTGTGGAATGCACGAATGCTTATGTTTCATTGTCACTGACATGAACCTTGTTTAAAAAAAAAAAAAAGTGTTGTAAACGGTTTTCTTGCATTGCCGGGCCATTGGTTTGCATGTAAACCCGTAAAATGATTTTTGGGAGTTATAAGCATATTGGTGTGCATGTAAAGTTGCAGATTGATAGGAAAGCCTGCACAATATGAGACATCAAAGGTGCAATATTTGAGAATGAAGAGCAATATTTTTTATCTGTTTGTTAGAGTTAATGTATGGCTTCAGAAGACCTGGAAAATATTGCATGAATCATATGGGCCACTTTTATGGTGCTCTTTTTTTGTCATTTTTGAGACACTAGTGGTCTGGTACCCATTCACTTTTATTAAGTTGGCTTGAAAAAGCCAACTTACTGATCTACTATTTAATCTTATTATGTTGGCTTGGCAACAAGCCAACATACTGTTATGCTATTTAAACTTCTTCTTTTTTTTCTTATTATTATTTTTCTGACAGAAATTCTGAACGCTACTCCTCCTAGGGCTTTAAAGCCACAAGCCCCAAACTTGGCAGAAACCTGCGGGATAGAGCGGTGATGGTTGCTATATCTTTTCAGACTGATCAGACTTAAAGTTTTTTTTTTATTAATTTTTAAATGTCAAATACATTACCCATAGACTTACATTAACTGAGAAAAAATGCGCCCCTAGTTGCAATAACCGAGATTAAAGGGAGGAGTCAGGTTTCGTTTCACTTTTAAACCGGTTAAAAATACCAAGTAAATAATACAATTTCCCTCAAACTGACAAGCTAAACCAACATATCTGATTATTACAGGGGTCAGGGCTCATTAATAATTGATTTCTGGGCAGAGAGCAGTCAGAAAGATGAGAGAAGAATCACTGCTGCTCAGCTCAGGCTGTCTCCACGGAGCTCACAACGAGCGAATTCATTCTAATTTAAGACCTTTTAAAACGGCGATTGCACGCAATTCACACGTTAGAACACACCAAGAGCTAAAATCAGATGTTTCTGAACTGTTTAAAGTAATAACATGATATATTCGCGGCAGCGCAACTGCCCGCGAGCTCGCCATGTATTTCTCTGAACACTTGAAGAGAATCTCTGCTGCTGTCTCCACGGAGCTCACAACGAGCGAATTCATTCTTATTTAAGACCTGTTAAAACGGCGATTGCACGCAATCCACACGTTAGAACACACCAAGAGCTAAAATCAGATGTTTCTGAACTGTTTAAAGTAATAACATGATATATTCGCGGCATCGCGACTGCCCGCGAGCTCGCCATGTATTTCTCTGAACACTTGAAGAGAATTTACAGCCTGTCACATTAAAACACTGCAGCGAAACGGCACAAAACAATTAGAAGAATACATTATACACATGAAAATGAGTGTTTATATGTGATTGTGAGATTTTATCTGTCAGGCTGAACCTCACATCAATTGTTATCCATCGTCACAACATGGTAAAGTCATTTATATATATTTTTTAAGAGCTTCTTAAAATAAATATTCCTGCGATTGCACACAATCCACCAATTAGAACACACTAAGAGAAAAATCCAGGGGTTTTTGAGCCGTGTATGTGCGCAAAATGCAATATTTGACATCGCTAAGGGAAAAAAAAGTCACATGACAGCCGCGTTTCGGGGCGAGATCGGACAAATAAATAGGCTACACATTTCATTCACACTGACAAGCTAAACCAACATATGTTATTATTACCGGGTCAGGTCTCATTTATAAATTATGTCTCTGGCCAAAGAACAGCGAGAAAGACGAGAGAGAAAAGAGCGCTTCATCCGCATTTTTAAGCGCTTCCAAAAATAATATCACAGCGAATTGCACTAATCCACCCATTAGAACACAACAAGAGCAGAATTCAGGTGTTTTTGAACTGTTTATGTGTGCAAAATGAAATATAATTTGACAGCGTGATACAGCTTATGAATACTTGATTTCTGGGCAGAGAGCAGTCAGAAAGACTAGAGAATAATCACGGCTGCTCAGTTCAGGCTGTCTCCACGGAGCTCGCAACGAGCGAATTTATTCTTATTTAAGACCTTTTGTAATTAAATTATATCGGCGATTGCACGCAATCCACACATTAGAACACACCAATAGCTGAATTTAGATGTTTCTGAACTGTTCAAAGTAATAACATGATATATTCGCGGCAGCCAAATGTCCGCGAGCTCGCGATGTCTCTGAACACTTTAAGTCTAAATAGAGAATTCCGAGCCTTTCACATTAAAACCCTGCAGCGAAACGGCACAAAACACTTAGAAGAATATATTATACACACGAAAATGAGTGTTTATATGTGCTTGTGAGATTTTATCTGTCAGGCTGAAGTTCTGAACGTCACATCAATTGCTATCCATCGTCACAACATGGTAAAGTCATTTATATATATTTTTAAGAGCTTCTTAAAATATTAATGCACACAATCCACTCATTAGAACAAACAAGAGAAAAATCCAGGTGTTTGTTGAGCCATGCAAAACGAAATATCATTTGACATCGAGGGGAAAAAAGTAACTGTAAATCCATGAATACTCAACGAAGAGACAGATATAAATATATATATATATAGAAAGCTTGACATGTCTACTTTTAAACCAAACAAGTGCTGCCGAACAAATATTCTGTGATAAAGTAATCAATATCAAAACAATGCAATGTCCTTTTTTCACGTCTAATGTGTGGAAGGCCAATAGGGTCAAATACACGTGAATTTTAACGTGTCTCTGTAAAGGGTCTACTTTTTTTGGATACAAACATAATAACAACAAAACTTTGGGCACTTATAAAATAAAGATAACAAGGTGTGCTGTCTGCAGCCTTGGTCTGCGCTGATCTTCATTTACAAACACGTCATTAAAATGAACTGTAACTCCATGAATACTCAAAGAAGAGACATGAGAGATATATCTATAGAAAGGTTCACATGTCTACTTTTAAACTAAACAAGTGCTCCCGAACAAATATTCTGTGATAAAGTAATCCATATCGAAACAAAGCGATGTCCTTTTTTCACGTCTCCTTTCATTATATCTCATGTGTATGGAAGGCCAAGAGGGTCAAATACACGTGAATTTTAACGCGTCAACAACACGTTAAATACGTGTATTTCATGCGTAGACAACACGTATTTAATATTATTTATTTATCGGCGCTGCACAACATGGTAAAGTCATTTATATATATTTTTAAGAGCTTCTTAAAATACTATATTACTCCAATGTTATATCCAATATTATTTAACGTGTTAAATAGTGTTGTTTACAAGTGAAAAATCAGCGGGTATTTAACATGTATTTCACGTGAAATACACTGAAGTACACCCTAAAAATCAGTTTGAAGAGGTCAATGTCATTGGCTGCTGAGGACTTGGGTCAAACCACTTCTGTGAGCTTAGTGGTTGGGGTGTACCATTCATAGACAGGCAACCACCATTTAACATGCTATAGATCAGCTTATTCAGCCTTATTATTTAGTCTTTTTTCTTTTCTGTTTTGTATAGCCTATAGAAATAATATATTTAAGTTTCAGTTTTATGAAATATTTATTTTATAATAAATAGTAATTAAAATTTTGTGGTGATAGTATAAAGTTTATAAAAGTTACAGTATTTTGTAATGAAACAGGACTTTGTGTTTAGCTCTTGACTCGCCGAAGTATACTATATATAGTGTCCCTTCTTTAATTTTTCAGTAATGTGTGATAACTTAAAATATGTTGTCAGTACTATTAAAATAAGATTAAATTGAATGGTATTTAGGAGATTATGTTTTTTGCATGACTTATTTCGCATTCAACTAGACAACCCTGTCGTAGCTGTTATCATAGCCTAGGCTTTTTATTAAAAAAGAAAAAAGCAAGGGACCATGGAAAAAGACTGTTGCAGGTGTATTTTTTATGGTATTATTATTTTATTTTTTTGCAGCGGGGCAACTCAAGAATGTTGGGCACTCAATCACTGTGGCTCTTTTGCCCCATGGCCAAGATGGCCAAGCCAACATCAAAGTTAGTTCACTAACTTTTAATTCTAGTTATTATTATTATTCTTCTGAGCCAAATTTTAAACACTATCTCCTCCTAGAGCTTTCAAGCTAGAACCACCAAACTCGGGTCAGACCTTCAGACTGGTCTGACTCGGGTTGCTATATCTTTTCTAACTGATTCGGCTTATGGTTTTCGTAAACCAGACTACCAAAACCACCTTAAATCCCATAGACTTTCATTGCGGGGGTACAAACTTTTGAAAAATAAGGCTTATAATATATTTAAGCTGTCTACTACCAGGGCAAACCTTAAAAACTCTCTACTGAGAATACAGCTAAAACCAGCCTAAGCTGATCAGTTGTTTTGGCTAGTCTCCCAAACTGGTTTTTAAGTGGTTTTGACCACTCTCACGCTGGTCTTAGCTGGGTTTTAGCTGGTTTTTACTGAATCCACAGTTTTTAGCTGGTTTTTGCCAGATTCGCATAGAAACATGCTAACAACATGCTAGTTACTCACTAATCAGACTAGAAACATACTTCTAACAAGTTTTAAAGTGGTTTTGGCCACTGTCACGCTGGCCTTAGCTGGTCTTAGCTGGTTTTAGGTGGTTTTCTTTACTGAATCAACTGGTTTTAGCTAGATTATCATAGAAACATGTTAATACCATGTTAGTAACTTGCTAATCAGACTAGAAACATACTTCTAACATGGTTTAAAGTGGTTTTGGCCACTGTCAAGCTGGCTTTAGCTGGTCTTAGCTGGTTTTAGGTGGTTTTCTTTACTGAATCAACTGGTTTTAGCTAGATTATCATAGAAACATGTTAACAACATGTTAGTAACTTGATAATCAGACTAGAAACATACTTCTAACATGGTTTAAAGTGGTTTTGGCCACTGTCAAGCTGGCTTTAGCTGGTCTTAGCTGGTTTTAGGTGGTTTTCTTTACTGAATCAACTGGTTTTAACTAGATTATCATAGAAACATGTTAATAACATGCTAGTAACTTGCTAATCAGACTAGAAACATACTTCTAACATGGTTTAAAGTGGTTTTGGCCACTGTCAAGCTGGTCTTAGCTGGTTTCTAACTGAATCAACTGGTTTTAGCTCGATTATCATAGAAACATGTTAACAACATGTTAGTAACTTGATAATCAAGTCAAAAACATGCTTTTAACATGGTTTTAAAGTAGTTTTGGCCACTGTCACGCTGGTCTTAGCTGGTTTCTAACTTAATCAACTGGTTTTACCTGGATTAGCATAGAAACATGTTAGTCACTTGCTAGCCATGCTAGCCACATGCTAGTCACATTTTAATCATGCTAGCAACATGCTAGTTGTATACTAATCATTCTAAAAACATGCTAGAGACATACTAGCAACATGCTAATCATGCTACAAACATGCTAACGACATGCTAGTCACTTGCTAATCATGTTAATAAAATGCTAGCAACATGAAAATCATGCTAGAGACATGCTAGCCACATGCTAATCATGCTACTAAAATGTTAACAACATGCTAATCATGCTACAAACATGCTAGCAACATGCTAATCATGCTAGCAAAATGTTAGCGACATGCTAGCAACATGCTAATCATCCTAGAAACATGCTAACAACATGCTAGAGACATGCTAGCCACATGCTAATCATGCTAGAAACATGTTAGCAACATGCTAATCATGCTACAAACATGCTAGCAACATGCTAATCATGCTAGCAAAATGTTAGCGACATGCTAGCAACATGCTAATCATGCTAGAAACATGCTAACAACATGCTAGAGACATGCTAGCCACATGCTAATCATGCTAGAAACATGTTAGCAACATGCTAATCATGCTACAAACATGCTAGCAACATGCTAATCATGCTAGCAAAATGTTAGCGACGTGCTAGCAACATGCTAATCATGCTAGAAACATGCTAACAACATGCTAGTCACATGCTAATCATGCTAGAAACATGCTAGCAACATGCTAATCATGCTAGAAAAATGCTAGCAACATGCTAATCATGCTAGCAAAATGTTAGTTACATGATAGCAACATGCTAATCATACTAGAAACATGTTAGCAAAATGCTAATAATGCTACAAACATGCTAGCGACATGCTAGCAACATGCTAATCATGCTACAAACATATTAGCAACATGCTAATCATGCTAACAAAATGCTAGCGAAATGTTAACAACATGCTAATCATTCTACAAACATGCTAGTGGAATGCTAGCAACATGCTAATCATGCTAGCAAAATGCTAGCAAAATGCTAATCATGCTACAAACATGCTAACGACATGCTAGTCACTTGCTAATCATGTTAATAAAATGCTAGCAACATGAAAATCATGCTAGAGACATGCTAGCCACATGCTAATCATGCTACCAAAATGTTAACAACATGCTAATCATGCTACAAACATGCTAGCAACATGCTAATCATGCTAGCAAAATGTTAGCGACATACTAGCAACATGCTAATCATGCTCGAAACATGCTAACAACATGCTAGCCACATGCTAATCATGCTAGAAACATGTTAGCAACATGCTAATCATGCTACAAACATGCTAGCAACATGCTAATCATGCTAGCAAAATGTTAGCGACATGCTAGCAACATGCTAATCATGCTAGAAACATGCTAGTCACATGCTAGAAACATGCTAGCAAAATGCTAATCATGCTAAAATCATGCTCTCAACATGCTAGAAACATGTTAACAACTTTGCTAATCATGCTAACGACATGGTAGTCACTTGCTTATAATGCTAGTAATATGTTAATCACTTTCTTTTTTAAACTTCTTAACTTTTCAAACTTTTACATTTTTAAAACTTTTTAAGCTTTTCAAACTTTCTACATTTTTCTAACTTTCTGGCCAGGCTTTTTCAAGCCAACTTAAAGTTTGAAAACAAACTTTACTATCTAGTTTAATTTAAAATAACAGGCAGGATATTCTATGAAATAGGCTATGTGTTTGGAATGACTGAAATAAATGAATGAAATAAATACAAAAAAAGGTGTTATTTTTATGTAAACTCTCCTTTTAACATGTACTCCAAATAGGCTAAAAGCTCTTCACAGACACTCTGTGTTGTATGACATGCTGTTAGCCCTCTCATCAAGACTAAATATCACCTAACTGCAGTCTAATTGTGTCATAAATATCAATTATTTGACTCCTTGCATCTTTGAATAAGTAAAAAAGATGACGATTTGTTTAGTCAGCTGCTATGTCTCGCTGTTCCACAAATACACACTTGCTGTCTGCTTTCTTTCATAGTCTCTTGTCTCTTGCTCTCTCTCGCTCTGTCTCTCTTATATGCACACAGACGTAGCCACAAAACTTAGCTATCGACTTCTGGCACAAATGGAGTTGAAGCAGGAAATATCAGGTTATCATAATGATCTCTGTTCTTTCCAGATTAGGCAGGGTAGCGTATGCCTCTAACACAGGGGAGAGGAAAATAATCCACACACACACAAACAAACAAACACAAAATCCACATTGAAAATCTACAATCCAGATTCTAATTTAAATCTGTAAACTAACAAATATTTGTAGGATTTTGAAAAGTCTAAAACAAATAAATTTTTATTTAATTTAAAATGTAAAAAAAAAAATTAATTAAGAAAAATACATTGAAAGATGATGTGCTATTACAACCACATTAACAAAAATGTTGCGGTTACTTCACACAAGTAAAGCACCATTTTCCCACTATTCCCATGGGAACCTTATGAAGTGACGTAATAACGTGAAGTGAACATCATCTGCAAACCCCGCGGTGAAACCAGGGTGAAACTTGATGCACGCAAATAATTCTTATTTGCCAACAAAAAAAAGCGCAAAAGAACGCGCGAAGCAGTTTCCCGATTTGTTACATGGCAGTGGAGCCAATTTATATTGCGAGAACTAGCGAAAACTGCGGTTTTATGAAATAGAGAAAAAAAGGTGATCCCCCAACACCCCCTTCTCACTAGGCTACTAACACTGTTGTAGTTTCATTCAGAAGTTGATGCAACTTTACAGTTGTAAGAAGTAGGAAGTAATAAGAAAATACTCTTTACATTAAGGTAGTAGCCTAGTGAGAAAAAGGTGTTGGGGACCTTTTTTTCTCTTTTTCATCAAACCGCAGTTTTTGCAAGTTAATGCAATTTCATCGCATAAAATTGCAAAAATATCCCGCATATTCCATCGCATTTTTTAAGAAAACGTGCCGCAAAATCAAGGATTTTTGCCCGCAACAATCACAAAAAATATCCGCGTTTTTCTGGAGGGACTGTCATATATGCAGTAGCAATACATTTTTCTGTGCTACATGCATTTTTTAAAAATTGGTATTCTTTTAATTTTTAATATTTAATGTAAAAAAAATTATTTTTTTACTGAAATTCTTATGAAATATAAATGAGAAAAATACATACAGTAACAGCAGCATTTTCACCATTGGTCTTAGCTGTAACGTATCTTTGGTGGATATACTCTGCTGATGCCTTGCATAAATCTACATATTTTCCTGATAATAATGTGTATTAGGGATTTGTAACGACAGGTAAAAGAGGAGGAAGCAATTGCAGGCAATCAGATGATGTTTATTAGAAAGAGAGTCCAGAATGTTGGCAATGGCAAGGAAGGTCTACGGTGGCGTGAGAAGAGCTGGATGGTGAAGTCGATGGTGCAGGTGAAGGTGGTCAATGGTTGAAACCAGGAACAGACCGGAACACTGACACGAGGACGACAACACGAACCCAATCCAGCACACAAACACGGAAGACGGTAATCCAACTAGGACACGGAGACATGAGAGAGGATCTGACAACAGAGAGAGAGCGAGGTGAGTATAAGTAGCTGAGGTGTGATGAGGATCAGCTGGAGCGAGACAATCAACACCCAGGTGATGACAATCAACTAAACGAGCACATGGAGACAACGTAAGTACAAAAACAATCACAAAACATGACACGGAGGAAACACTGGATTTCCTACCGTGACAGTACCCTCTCCCCTAGGACGTCACCTGACGTTCCCAGCCTGCTTTACCTGTAGATTGTAATCATCTATAAGGTGGTGATCCAATATGTCCCGAGCAGGAACCCAGCTTCTCTCCTCCGGACCGTAACCCTCCCAATCCACCAAGTACTGAAAACCGCGTCCCCTCCGTCTAGAGTCCAGAATACGATTAACCAAATAGGTGGTTTCCCCATTAACGAGACGAGGCGGGGGGGGAACCGGGGCAGGCGGATTAAGACGGGAAGAAATCACCGATTTAATTTTGGACACATGGAACACGGGATGAATCCTCCTGTACGCCGGAGGAAGGCTAAGACGCACGGTTACCGGATTAATAATCTTGGTAATAGAAAACGGGCCAATAAATTTGGGAGCAAGTTTGTTAGAAACGGAACGCATAGGAATATTCTGGGTAGAAAGCCACACTCTTTGACCGACGACGTAACGGGGAGGCTTCGACCGGTGCCGATCGGCCTTAGCCTTGGTGCGCGACCTAGCCTGGAGCAGAGCTCTGCGAGCTCTGGTCCAGGTGCGGTGACACCTCTGGACTAGTGCGTGTGCGGAGGGGACCGAAACCTCGGATTCCGTACTGACAAAATTAGGTGGTTGGTACCCTAAACTACACTTAAATGGAGACATGCCCGTAGATGACACTGGCAAAGAATTGTGTGCGTACTCCACAACTGAGAGTTGCTGACACCAGGACGAAGGATTATTGGAAGCCAAACATCGCAAAACCCTCTCGACATGGCTCGCTCGGTTTGACCATTGCTCTGGGGATGGAACCCGGAAGAAAGACTAACAGTCGCTCCTAACAATTTACAAAATTCTCGCCAAAATTTGGACACAAATTGGGGACCCCTGTCAGAAACCACGTCTGTCGGAAGGCCATGTATACGGAAGACGTGGTCAATGACAGCTACCGCTGTTTCCTTGGCTGAAGGTAATTTGGGCAAGGGAATAAAATGAGTCGCCTTCGAGAACCGGTCCACTACGGTTAAAATCACCGTATTGCCTTTAGAGGGCGGGAGGGCGGTAATAAAATCTAGCGAAATGTGGGACCAGGGTCTCGAAGGGACAGACAGCGGTAAGAGTAACCCATCTGGAGGTCGATTGGAAGTCTTACCAATAGCGCAAACTGAACAAGCCAAGACGAAGTCGTGGACGTCACGAGCCATACCATACTGGAACAATGACCCCACTGGAGAACGTCTGACCGTAACCCCTCCGGCACAAACAATCGGTTCGGTGGGCAACGAGCCGGGGGCGTTACCCCTTCTAAGGCAGTCAACACCTTCGATTCGACCTCCCATCTGAGCGCGGAGATAATGATGGTCCCCGGTAAAATGGGCTCGGGAGTAGCAGTACGATCGGAACGCTCAAAAAGACGGGATAAAGCATCGGGTTTGATGTTTTTGGAACCCGGCCGGTAAGAAAGTGTAAAATCGAAACGACCGAAAAACAATGCCCACCGAGCCTGCCTGGAGTTAAGTCTTTTGGCGGTTCTAATGTATTCGAGATTCTTATGGTCCGTCCATACAATGAAAGGTACACCCGACCCCTCAAGCCAGTGACGCCATTCTTCCAGTGCAAGTTTGACTGCCAACAACTCTCGATTGCCAATGTCATAATTAACCTCCGCAGGGGATAAACGGTGAGAATAATACGCGCATGGATGCACCTTTCCGTCTGAGGATGCGCGTTGGGATAACACTGCTCCTACCCCCACCTCTGACGCGTCGACCTCCACTATGAATTGACGTGAGCGATCAGGGGTGACGAGAATGGGAGCTGAAACAAAGCAGCTTCTCAGTTTGGCAAACGCAGCCTCAGCTGCGTTTGACCACCTGAACGTCAAACTAGGGGAGGTCAAGGCGGTCAGAGGAGCGGCTAGTTGGCTGAAATTGCGAATGAAACGCCGGTAAAAATTGGCGAACCCCAGAAATCTCTGCAGGGCCTTGCGAGACTCTGGGGATGGCCAATTTACCACAGCCTTAACCTTCTCAGGATCCATGCGAACACCCTCAGTCGAAATGATGTGTCCTAGAAAAGAAACAGACTGTGCATGAAAAACGCATTTCTCCGCCTTGACAAACAATCCATTCTCTAGCAACCACAGAAGCACTCGTCGTACGTGTTGCACGTGTTCCTGGAGAGACGAAGAAAAAATCAATATGTCATCCAGGTAAACATATATGAACAGATCGACCATGTCTCGCAACACGTCCTTAACGAGTGCTTGGAAGACTGCCGGCGAGTTCGTTAGCCCGAACGGCATCACGCAGTACTCAAAATGGCCTCTAGGGGTGTTAAAGGCAGTCTTCCACTCATCCCCCTCCCTGATGCGGACCAAATGATAAGCATTACGTAAGTCCAATTTAGTGAAAACGGACGCTCCCTGCAACCTCTCAAAAGCTGAAGACATAAGCGGCAAAGGATAGGTATTCTTTACCGTTATGTTGTTCAGCCCTCGGTAGTCAATGCAAGGTCGCAAGGATCCGTCCTTCTTTCCCACAAAAAAGAACCCCGCCCCCGCTGGAGAAGAAGAAGGGCGGATAAACCCCGTTGCTAGAGAACTGGATATATATTTCTCCATGGCCGCCGTCTCTGGAATAGACAAAGAATATAACTTGCCCTTAGGCGGAGAAGTACCTGGCAATAACTCTATCGCACAGTCATAGGGACGATGAGGAGGAAGAGAATCAGCACGAGACTTACTGAACACCTCCTTCAGGTCGTGGTACTCCGCGGGCACGCTAGCCAAATCCACTGCTTCCCCCTGAAACACAGACTCAGAAACATTAACACCAGCAGACAAAAGACAAGACAAATGACATTCCTCGCTCCAGCTAACCACGGATCCAAGGCGCCAATTGATCCTGGGGTTGTGTTTCTGAAGCCAGGTGTGACCGAGAACGATGGGGGATTGAGGTGAGTCCGTGATGTAAAATGAGATCTCCTCTGTATGGTTGCCAGATGTGATGAGAGAAACAGGTAAGGTGGTCTGTGTGATGACTGGTAGTCTGTGTCCGTTGAGAGCAAAGGGTGCAATGGGGTGTTTGAGGGAGGTGAGAGGAATGTTAAGCTTACAAGCGAACTTGAAGTCCATGAAACTACCCTCTGCCCCAGAATCCAACAAAGCGTGATGATCGAGTGCGTGGGTGGACCACCGTAGACTCACCGGAAGGAGTGTCGATGTAGATGAGGTCTTCCTGGCAGAGATCCCACCCGATAGTAGCCTCCGTTTTACTATCGGGCTTGGTCTTTTACCGGACAACGCTGGATGTGATGTTCTTGGCTGCCGCAGTATAAACATAGTCCCAGGGATCTCCGCCTGATCCTCTCCTCCCGGGAGAGCCGAGCTCGCCCCACCTGCATGGGTTCAAGATCTCCCGGTGGGCTGACCGCAACCTCTGAGCGCTGACACTGAGCCTCCGGTCTGTTCGCGAGAACTGCTCTCCCCCTCCGTCTGGCGGCTTGATCGAGTCGGTTGTCAACTCTGATGGTGAGGTCAATCAGGCTATTGAGAGAAGTGGGGAGCTCGACGGCGCGGATCTCCTGTTGGATGCGGTCAGCCAACCCATGCAGGAAGTGATCCCACTGCGCCTCTTCGTTCCACTTACACTCCGCCGCCAGGGTGCGGAACTCAATCGAGTAATCGGATACGGACCTGTCCTCTTGACGTAGGTCCGTGAGAAGTCTAGCCGCTTCCCTCCCGGCGACGGAGCGGTCGAAGACCCGTCTCATCTCCTCCGAAAGGGCGTGGAACGAGGCACAGCAGCTGTCTTGGTTCTCCCACACCGCCGTCCCCCAGAGGGCAGCCCTTCCCGTCAGTAGTGACAAGACGAATGCCACCTTCATTTCCTCGGTGTAGAACGTGCGGGGCTGCATGGCGAAGTGCAGAGAACAATGAGACAGGAATGATCGACAAAACTCTGGCTCACCCGCATATTTCTCAGGGATGGGGAGGCGTGGTTCGGGCTGGAAAATACCCCCGGAGACGATCGGCGGTGTGGGTGGCGTGGGAGGCGCAGCGGGTGGCGGTTGTTGTTGGTGTTGAGTCTGGAGAGCGAGCTCGGACACCTTCGTCACCATTGCTTGGAAGGCTCGACCCATCTCATCTATCGCCTTGTCTTGGCGATCCATACGACCCACGGCTCTCTGCAGAAATTCCTCCAGATGAGATGGGGAGCGATCGCCTGCTGCTTCCATGATGGTCAGATCCTACTGTAACGACAGGTAAAAGAGGAGGAAGCAATTGCAGGCAATCAGATGATGTTTATTAGAAAGAGAGTCCAGAATGTTGGCAATGGCAAGGAAGGTCTACGGTGGCGTGAGAAGAGCTGGATGGTGAAGTCGATGGTGCAGGTGAAGGTGGTCAATGGTTGAAACCAGGAACAGACCGGAACACTGACACGAGGACGACAACACGAACCCAATCCAGCACACGAACACGGAAGACGGTAATCCAACTAGGACACGGAGACATGAGAGAGGATCTGACAACAGAGAGAGAGCGAGGTGAGTATAAGTAGCTGAGGTGTGATGAGGATCAGCTGGAGCGAGACAATCAACACCCAGGTGATGACAATCAACTAAACGAGCACATGGAGACAACGTAAGTACAAAAACAACCACAAAACATGACACGGAGGAAACACTGGATTTCCTACCGTGACAGGATTGTGTAAAGCTGATGCGGAGTGTTTTCCAAATGAGGCAGATGGAGTGTATGTGTGTGTGTGTGTGCAGGTTTAGGGGTTTGAATGGCTTCAGTTTTACACAGGTCAGAGGTCAGACTGACCCATTTCCTCCACAGCAGAATACTAGCGTGTGGAAACACACATCATTTTGGGGGTTTGTACGTGTCACCGTTCCCCGTTTCCTACATCATCATGATTCCCTGCAGGAAGTGACACGTGTGGTCTTTTCTCTCTCAGTGCTGTAAAAGTGAAGGAAGCCTCAGAGAGCAGTGGAGGAATTAAATATAGATGGGACACAGGGGAGGCAGCACGGATGAGGGGGTCTGCAACCACTCTCTCTCTTAATGATGTGATGCGATGTGACAAGCATGGTGCTCATGGGGGCAGAGTTACCATAGCGATTCCCAACACTCCCCCCATCTGTGGCAGTCTCCCATGCACAGCATCCATATTTTATTTAACTTTTACTTAGTGCAGTTCAACTGCCCACCCAACTCTTTCTACCTCTCTCTCTTGTTCTCGTCGTTATATTTTCAGAAGCAAGATGCATTATACATTTATGGGCTGAATGTTATAATTATTGAGTTTACTGTAAAGTTTTCCAGCCTGCTAGAGAGAGAGGCCTTTAGGAGCTGTCTCAAATTATCATATATTACATGCTGTTTTTATACTTAAAGTTTTACAGAGTTATAATCTGAACTCTGTATAACTTTAAAATGATTTTTCTTCCCACGTTTGCTATAACCAGGACAGTTGTTATTGGTTTTTGTTCATCCTACTGTCAGCTTTCCCCTTATAAAACTTTTTCGTTAACTCAGCTGACAGTTGTAAAGTGTGTGTAATGGCAGATTGTTGTAATGTTTGTCACACAGCCGTGCTGCAGAACGAACACGATGAAGACAAAAGACTAAATGCATATCAAGAGAACAGCTACAACACAATTGATTCAGACAAGAACCCACCACAACTTAAGTACATGTGCAACAAGGATAATTAATGGCACACACCTGAACTAAAGGACGAAATCAAACTGATAACTATAATAACCAACACAACAGGGAAAATGTGCAAACTGAATAGTCCAAAGTGAGATTGTGACATTTTATCGCAACACTTAATACTAATAGAATAAGCGACAACATTCTGAAGTAAATTAAATGATTAGATGAAAATTCTGTATTTATGCCACTCTAAACACTTACCGTACCTTTAAAAGTGTTGGGTTCCTAACGACTTTTTAATGTTTCTGTAATATATTATAATTGTTTTGAAATTAGTCACCAAGTCTGCATTAATACTGTGAAATTCTACTGCAATATATCATTTTATATGGTAATATATTTAAAAATGTAACCTATTCCTGATGTTTGTGTAATGGTTTGTCTTATATGGGCAATAATGTAACTGTTGCGCATGTATTTTATTTGTGTGAATATAATATTTGCATGATGTTCATAGTATTAACTTAATAGTACTGTGAGTGTTAGGCTGGAGAGCGTTGCGGAGTTATTTACATTTTTACATTTATGCATTTAACAGACGCTTTTATCCAAAGCCACTTACAGTGCATTAAGGCTATAATGTTTTTTACCAGTATTTGTGTTCCCTGGGAATCGAACCCACAACCTTTTGTGCTGCTAACGCAATGCTCTACCACCATTTGTGTTCGCAGAAGCGGCTGTACAAGGCTGATTTTGAGATGATGTATTTATGCTCAAAGCAGAGAAGAAAACATTTTAGAGTAACTTTATAAGTAGTATGCAAGAAGTCTGTTGTGTGGATGAAAAATGATGCAGTCGATAGGAGTGGAGCTCGCTAAATCCGGGGGAGAACTCATAAAACAGGCCTTTTTAAAGGTGGAGTTCCCATTTGGGGAGGTCACTAATTTATCTTTAAATATCTGTGATGAAAGTGACATCATATGCTGCTATTGCCTTGATTGACTTTTGTTTTTAATAGCTATTAGCTAATAATAATTTGAAGATAGAGTACTTATAACTGCTAGCGAAACTAATTGACTAATTGATTAATTCTCTAACAAAGTCTTCCTCCCGGGACATTGATTTAAGACTATGAGCCAGATTGTGGACAAATCTGTCCGATTGGAAGCATGTAGAATAATAAAAAATAAAGGTGTAAAAGCACTCTGAAACATAAAACAACACTGACATTGATGTCAGTCACAGTTACAGCAAGAGTTTCAGTAAGTTGACTTTGAATATACATTATCACAAATCATATGGGCTTCTTTTATGCTGCTTTATTTATGTTTGTTTATTTGTTTCTTTTTTTTACTTATGTTTTGGAGCTCAACAGTCCTCTATTCAGTTTGGAACAACATTTGTTTTTGGGTGAACTATTCCTTTAATGCAAGCTCGACTACTCTCTGTCTGTGAAGGCTCTATGTTAAGTGACCACTCAGTGATTTGTGATCTGGTCCTCAGAGAAAGTCTTACACAAAGAGTACTAATTGATTGATGTAATCAATTCATGTCGTGCTGCGGCCTACACACGTGACTGACAGATATGTTTACTTGTTCACATGTTTACTTTAGGTTATGAGTGCACTTACAGCTTGGTGATCCACAGATAAGCCAATGAGAGGATGGCCAGAGGTCACATGATCTACAGAAGCGCCTACCAGCTGATTCTTCTGAGCGTGCTCCAGCTGGCACATGCGGAAAGTGAGTACACAGATGTCAAACAAGCATAAAACATAGGCAGAATCCTCTAAAACTCAAAATAATTGCTGGCTCTTTCATGATAAAGCGCAAAAGATAAAGGCACACTTCAATGCAGCTTACAGTGTAGCGTGCTATTAAAAATAAGGTTTCAGAGCATGCTAAGCAATTTCAATCGCTCTAAAGCAGTTGGAGGGATTATAATGCTGTCCTCCATTTGTTTCCTTCACCACACCAAATGTTCGGATCAGTGTTTACAAGACAACTCTGACTACGTAAAGAAATGACGTCAACATTTAATACATGGATTTTGATGCACGATAAAGCATTAAAGAAGATAATCAGATGGGCATTACGTTATTCTCTAGTAGAAGAGGAAAGAAGTACAGTTTTACAGTTTTAGTTGTTAAGAATTTAAATGTAGAATTTTTATTTGTAAAAACTATTTCAGTTAATAATACTTTATTAAATAGATTTTTTTAATGAAATTATTTTATAATAATTATTATAATAATTTTATTGTTCTCTATTTAGTCTTTTTAATTGTACTTTATAAAAATGTAAGAGTAATTGCACCCAAGGGCTTTCTAGTGTAAGCATTATCTGTGTCTATGAAAGCATGTAAAGTGAATTGATCGCACATCATCGGGGGTGATGACATGAAATTTCACCCACGCATTCACTTCATTGTTCTGTCTGAACCTGAGCTGGGCCTTTGGATAGTTACACATGCCATTAGTTTGGAGCTGATGGGCAGATTAATGTGCATCATCCTTAGATCGAGTGGATTAGCAACCGCTGCAGACTGCATCAATCACACCACTTACAGTATCTGCAGTTAAAATGCACTTTTAATGCACACCTGAAATCAGAGCCTGATTTTCAAAAACGTTTTATGATTTTAAAGACAGGTTTTTGTCATTTTTAACAAGGGAATGTGGTGAAAATGTGGTACATATTTTAAGACATGCCTTCCTTTTAAATGTGTGTTCACACATGCTTTGTTATTGCGTTCCGCTTAAACAGACAACAAATCTCTGTCTTCCTCTGCAGCTCCTCCTCAGTTCACTCGGACGCCCGTTGATCAGATAGGTGTTCAGGGGGGCGTGGCCTCCTTCGTATGTCAAGCCACAGGAGATCCGCAGCCTAGAATCACATGGAGCAGAAAAGGCAAAAAAGTCACCAACCAGAGATTCGAGGTAAACACATCTCAATTGTACAAAAATAAACCGTACAGACAGCTTGCTTACACATCAGCTGCATGGTTGTAACACTACTAAAGTGAGATTCCCACAGTACATTTCCTGTAACTTCACACATTTGCTCTGGCTCAAAGGATGCCATACACATGGTCTATAAAGACACACAGGCTATTCAGGGAGTTCCTAACACATTTCAGTGTGTGTGTGTGTGTGTGTGTGTGTGTGTGTGTGTGTGTGTGTAGGTGATAGAGTTTGAGGATGGTTCAGGGTCTGTGTTGCGAGTGCAGCCGCTGCGGACCCCCCGTGATGAGGCTGTGTATGAATGTGTGGCATCTAATGAAGCAGGAGAGATCAGCGCCTCCACACGGCTCAGTGTTCTCCGCGGTAGGTACACAATTCTGCACTGAGAGTATTCATAGGAAATACCAATTAGATAAAGTTTTTTATGCAGTGACCAATAAGCAAAATAATGGTGCATATGCAAATATAGGCCCACGCTGAATCTCTAAATCTATAAGGGCTTTAATCATTTTCTGTGTTGTTTTGGGGATAATTTTGTGGATATTATGCTTTTTTTTTTTTTTCACACTTTAAGGTCCAATTCTGCGGCTAGCAACTATGACTTTTGCATCAATAAACTGCTAATTTGCTGCTTATTAATAGTTAGTAAGGTAGTTGTTAGGTTTAGGTATTAGGTAGAATTAGGGATGTAGAATATGGCCAGGCAGAACATGTGCTTTATAAGTTCTAATAAACAGCCAATCTGTTAATAATAGGCATGCTAATAAATAACTTGTTAATAGGTCCTTATACTAAATTGTTACTTTTTTTATGTCAAAGACCCCAAAATATGATTATTTAATCCTAAAATATTATATATATATATATATATATATATATATATATATATATATATATATATATATATATAATTTAAATATATTTATATATATATATATATATATATATATATATATAATTATATATATATTTTTTTTATTTCTTACTTTTTTTTAAACTGTCTATAGAATAAGATAACTGATGTATTTCATAATTTCTGACTTTAGAAAACAAAATGAAACAGTAATAATATTACATGGTTAATAAAATGTGTTAATAGTTAAATTAATATATTACATTAATATATTAATATATTAAACTGAAATAATACCTTGGATAAAGCTTAAAATATCATCTTTAATACATATTCTGTGTGTGTGTGTGTGTCAATACATATATATATATATATATATATATATATATATATATATATATATATATATATATATATATATATATATATATATATATATGTAAAATTAAAACTAGTCTTAGATATATTGTTATTTTTTTATTTTTTTAAATAGTACCTGTTGGTGCTACAAGAATAGATCCTTAATGAATAAAGACTGAAAAAATGTGTGCTGTTTTGCACAAGATATGTATAAGATCACCTTCAGCTTGTAGAGATCTAATATACCTGAAGGCAGAGGTGTGAGTGTAATGTGTGTTTGTTTATTTCAGAGGACCAGCTTCCCGCTGGTTTCCCGTCTATAGATATGGGTCCTCAGCTGAAGGTGGTGGAGCGTTCTCGCACTGCTACCATGCTGTGTGCAGCCAGTGGAGCACCTGACCCTGAGATCACCTGGTTTAAAGATTTCCTCCCCATAGACACATACACTCACGGGCGGATCAAACAGCTGCGCTCAGGTGTGTGTGCTCATTTACACACTCTCTGTGCTCTTATTCTCCTCAGTTTTTTTAAAGGTGCACTTAGTAAATGTAGCTCTTTAAAAAAAGATTTTAAACAATGTACACTCACATGAGATGAAGAGTCATATCAGTAGCTTATAAAAAATGTTTAGTTCTACATGTTGAGATCACATGACCAGCTGAGTTATGTTTACACTTGAAACAAGCTACTAATATTAATGATATTAATAACAATAATATGATAATGTGTTTACTTCATATACATAATTCATTAGGGATGCACCAGTATTGAAATTTATACCGTTATGGTAGTAATTATGTTCATGTTGTGCGCAATATTGAACTTTACTATTTTGTTTGTATTTACAATTGATAACATTATAATATACATTGTGAAAATTGATTTTATTTTCATTTTCAGATTTGTTAGAGACTGAACAGTGTTATTAAATTAGCCGCTTTTAAAGATTACCTTGAAGTAGAAAATTAGCATTCATAAGTATCTAACTATATATAATTAACTGATACTGGATTAAATAAACGAAAAACAATAATAATCTAATATTATAGATTAATTCATGTGGTATTGATATACTGTACACTATTGCTTGAAAAGTTTGGGGTCAGTAAGATTTTAATTAATTTAATATTATTTATTCTTTTAAAGAAATTCATACTTTTTTCAGCAAGGATGCATTAAATTGATCAAAAGTGACAATAAAGACATTTATATATTATTTTTATTATTATTTTAAATAAAGGCTATTTATTTTAACTTTCTTTTCATCAAAGAATCCTGTAAACATTTCTACAAAAATATTAAGCAACACTATTATTTTTGTCTTCAGAATATTATAATGTTTTCTGAAGGGTCATGTGACACTGAAGACTGAAGTAATGATGCTGAAAATTCAGCTTTGCATCACAGGAATAAAATACATTTTAAATGCATTCAAATAGAATACAGTTATTTTAATATGTAATAATATTTCTCATTATTACTGTGTTGAGCAAAAACAGTTTTGGTAAGCATGAGACATTTTCAAAAACATTAAAAAGCCACCCCAAATTTTGAACGTGTGTATAGTGTTTATACTGTGCATTGCTATATGAGCAGACCCTGGAGCACAAAACCAGTCAAACATACATTGTATGGGTCAAAATTATAGATTTTTCTTTTATGCCAAAAATCATTAGGATATTAAATAAAGATCATGTTCCATGGAGATATTTTGTTGATCTCCTACTGTAATATATCAAAACTTAAATTTTGAAAAGTAATATGCATTGCTAAGAACTTAATTTGGACAACTTTAATGGTGATTTTCTCATTATTTTTATTTTTCAAATATTGTCATATCCTAACAACAGATGATCCTACATCAATGGAAAGCTTGTTTATTCAGCGTTCAGATCCTGTATAAATCTCAGTTTCAAAAGTTGACCATTATGACTGGTTTCGTGGTCCAGTGTCACACATCCTTTAGAAAACATAACAATAAAAGTACAAAGTAAGCAAAACAAGGAAAAGGTGATAATACAATATACATACACTAGACAACTCATAGCAGTGGGAAAAATCAATTGTCCGTGCAAGCAATCACTGTCAGACCAATTAAACAATTCCCATACCGCAAACCTCTTAAAGTTCATCTTTAAAGGAATCCCATAGCCTTTCTCACACACACACACACACAGTCTCAAACACACTGTTTTTGCTGTACGAGTACCTTAAGTGATAAATGTGCTGTCTCTTTTTCTGTGTTTTAATCTACAGAGTCATTTGGTAAGTGTGTTATTCTGAGGCACAACACACACTCACATGTTCAAGCTCCAAACAAACAAACATATAGTTCTTGGTAAAGCGCATGATGTATCTATATATTGTATTTCCCCTAACAGTACAGTCACCCTCTCTCCACACACATAGTCAGCACATAGTGTGTTCTGTTCACACACAGCAGTCTTACCTGAGCGCTGTCCCTCTAACATGTGAGGCTTCCACTCTCACTTACGTTTTCTCACTCCCTCCTTCACTAGCTCACTCTTTAACTTCTCCAAACGCTCACTGCCCTCGGCATTGGATTTCCTGCATCACTACCCCCTCACTCTTTCAGATCTCTCTCTCTTTCTCTTTCTTTCTTTCACTTTGTTGCCTAGATAGGTTTGAATGTCCCAATGCTGAATGTTACAGTGGCTTTTCACCCAAAACCGTGGCCTTTTTTGGCTTTCTTCTCTTTCTGGGCTTGAGTCTGCCTGTCTTAAGTCTCTGTGTTCTTTGCAATTTTTCAAAGGTATTTTCTCTGTTGCACTGGTTTTATGAACTAATAATCTAAACTAAATTATCGCTATGTCAATGACGGCTTGGTTGTAAACTTTCCGTCATGTTTTGTCAGTTGTATTTTCTCTTGCATTTAACACTTATACACCGATATCACAGCATCTTTAGTGGGAAGAGCTTTGATGTAGCAGATTCTTGGCTTTTTATTCCACTCTTCAGTCTTGTAATCTGGTTATTTAATTTAATAAACAGTCTATCATGAATTATTCAAATGCACTGCATTTGCAATCGGTTGTTTTTCTCTGAAACCATTAATTAGATTTCACAGGGCTGCTTTTTTCTTTATTTCTAATTCTAATCCTTATTTGCCCTTTTTATGGAAGTTTTTTTTTCTGCCACTGAATAAAAAAGGTCATTTTGACTTTTTTTTAAGTTTTTTTTCTCGCAATAGAGTTTGTGTCTCAGAATTCAGACAAAATAAATAAATAAATAAATAAATAAAGTAAAAAAAAAATGTGAAAAAAATAAAATAAGGTCAGAACTGTGATTTTTAGAGTTTAGATTATGCAGAAAGTTGCATTTACCTTTTTAATTTTTTATTCAGTGGCGGAAACAGGCTTCTATATTTTTTATTGTGGGAATGGTTAAAAGGATTTCTGAAACAGGGATATGCAATAAACCAGATCAGAGCATTTTTTTTATTACGTTTATATATGTATATATATATATATATATATATATATATATATATATATATATATATATATATATATATATACATACATATATATATATTAAATTATATTTGAAAACATCTCATAAAAACTCAACATACACTTTGCACTTAAGACATGAAGAGTCTCCCTCCTCCCTCTTT
This sequence comes from Carassius auratus, assembly GCF_003368295.1. Classification (NCBI taxonomy): domain Eukaryota; kingdom Metazoa; phylum Chordata; class Actinopteri; order Cypriniformes; family Cyprinidae; genus Carassius; species Carassius auratus. The sequence goes on along the minus strand of NC_039243.1, from coordinate 29,271,342 downwards.
CTCTTTCTTGCACTCTTTCTTTTTGCTGTTTTTTACCCCTCTATCTTTCTGCTCTCTCTCTCTCTGTCACTCTGTCTGTTTGTCATTCTCCCTCGCTGCACTAACTCGTCTTCTCTTTAATCTCCCATCTGCTTTCATTCTCACACATCCAGGGGGTACACCTATCCGAGGTAAGAGACTAAAGCAACCCACCACATCTATCTACACCTTACCACTCTCTTTCTCTCTGCCTCTTCCCTTTCCTCTTTCTCTCTCTCTCTTTCTCTCTCTGTTTGACTAACCATGTCATTTTCAGAGACTGTGTTTATCATGATTAATGTTCTGTTGCCATGTAAAACTACCTCCCCTTTCCAATGATCTAATCTGAATGTGATATTTTCATGGTATCAATTGACATTAATTATGTGAGTGGATAGAAATCATTTGAAATATCTACTTAAAATGAAAGAGGAGAGAGATTTACTTTTTTATTTCAGGGGCAGATTTGTAAAGAACCCTGTGACACATGTCTAGTGCAGTTTTCTTTCTTGTGGGTGATGCATTACTCTTTGAAACAGGAAGCGTGAGCAGGACATATCGAAATGCTCATCCCTGAAACATTCAAGAGGATATTATTGGATACAAATTTGAGAGTCCTCTTTAGTTTTTGGTCTGTTGTCCTTGAAAGCTATACATTTTAAATGTGTATATTACATAATAAAGCTTATAGCCGGGGACAAAAAGCGAAGAAAATCTACTTTTTTTTTGTCCCCCTCCAGTCCAGAATAGTTGCATCATTGCTTAAAAGGAAAAATATAATATATACAGTATGCTGTAATTTGACTTTGAACTGATGTTTTTGAGCTAAATAATGGGAGCAGAGAAGAGACTAACTAAATTATCCTGTATTATCTTGTATTGTGAAATATAGACCATTAGGTTTGCAATTTCAGTGACATGCTTGAAATTCTTTGCTCAAATTAAAACATTTGATCAGCTTTTGCTGTTTTTCTCATGCTCTTCCGATCCCTCTGCGGATCTTTTTACTTCTTTCTCCCTCTTATTAAACATCATTTCATTTTCCAGCTAACAATTTCTTTGTGGATGACAAATCAGGCTATTTTTTATTTTTATGTAATATTATTTAAATAACATTGTTAAAAGAGGCTGACTGCTTTTCTTTTTCTCTTACGCAAAGACACTTGTTAGACTTTCATTTTTCAGATATTAAGGCAATATCTTGTTTATGTTGTTATTGGAAAACTGTTACCAGTTTTATATATATATATATATATATATATATATATATATATATATATTAGGGCCGGGACTCGACTAAAAAAATTAATCTAATTAATTAGAGGCTTTGTAATTAATTAATCGAAATTAATCGCATTTTAAATCGCATATAAATATTTGACCTGAGAACAGTGAGAAGTAATTTTTTTTCACATGGATTTATAGTATACCATTGAATAATGACTGAATACATAAGCTTAAGCAACAAAATATTGTTTATTTTTGTTCAACCAGGTCTAGCAGACCAGTGCAATTTTTGCCATGAAGTGTAACAATAGCATATTTAGAAACAATTTAGAAATAGTACATTTCAGAAATTCAGGAAGCTTATAGGTGCTGGAACCTTCTGTAAAGAGTTTTTTAAGTAAAACACAATACTGTCAGTTACATTCAGAACATTGGAAACACTGACTATTAGAAAACATCTCTCTGTTGCTTCAGAGGCCATAACATACTAAGTCCAACTCTCAATAACCTTGCCCAAAACGATAAAGAGTTCAACATAAACTGTTGCACCAACAAAATAATACATAGTTCAACATAAAGTGTAAAGTCCACGCTAGCTGCTATATGTTTTGCGTTGAGGTGATACTTGAGGCTCGATGTGCTGCAGTGATATGCGAAAGCTAGTTGGTGCTCCAGTATAATCGGTCCGCCGAAACTCATCCAGTGAGAAACGTTCCACGGTGCAAAAATAAGTTATTAAAAATGCGGGATTTTTTTTCTGTAATTAATTAATCTTAGTTAACGCACTATTTTTTGTGTAATTAATTAATCTCAATTAACGCGTTAAAGTCCCGGCCCTATATATATATATATATATATATATATATATATATATATATATATACTCTGATACCACTGTCATGCTAAACAGTTTGTGTGGGAGGAATGTGTTGTGACGGGATAAACTGTAAAGTAAATACAGAAATATAAGACATGACAGATGACACTATCATGATAGAATTGCTTACTAACTTTGCGAAACGTATATATGCCTGTCTATAGAGCTTAACTTGTACACAACCCAAAACATTATTTCCGAAGGACTGGGCTGGTGGCAAAGTCTGTGTGTGTTGTAAATGAAAATGCCTTTATATGTGCGTGTGTATCCAGGTGCACTTCAGATTGATCAGAGTGAAGAAACTGATCAGGGTAAATACGAGTGTGTCGCGACCAACAGCGAAGGAACACGCTACTCGGCGCCAGCTAACCTTTACGTCAGAGGTACAGCTTTGAGTTACTTATTTGAGTGCTGTAGAATCAGAAAATGAAAGTTGTAATTAACACATTCTTATGAAGAGATACAGAGAATCTGTGTAGTCTGATTTTTCTTAGATCATCTGTTCTTAACTTATTGATCATGTGTTTATTTTTCCTTGTTGGCTCATTTCTCACTGCCGACTCCTCTGTAGAGTTAAGAGATGGTAAGTGCTCTTCCTCTCAAATCCAACTCTGTGTTTCTTACTCTAATCTAAGTCTCAGACTCTCACATCCACATAGTCTAATCCTTCCCTTCCCTCCGGACAGTCCAACTCACTCTCCAGATCTTAATACTGCATATCAATTCAACATTTTTCACCTGATCCTACTTAACTGCATTCCATAACATCATGCTAATAGCAAATGATAATGCCATGCACTCATCTGAAATTGTGTCCATCGAAACAATTTTTTTTTAAATGTATTGCATACATTCATCAGAGGTTATGCATTTAATTATAGAACACTGAGACATTGCAGCACCATCATTTTTTGTATTTTCACAATTTATTGTAAAAGCAGGGGAGAGAAGGGTACAGATTTGTTCCCAGAAAAAATCTAATGCAGTAGAGGGAAAATTTATTATAAAATATATATAATATATTTCATGGTGTATTAATGCAATTACAAGAAAGCAGCCCTAACATAGAACCATAAAAATGCTTAAGTATTATATAGAAATATGACACTTTACACTAAGGTTCCATTTGTTAACATTAACTAATAATAAAAAAAAATTCTTAAGCATTTATTAATCTTAGTTAATGTTAATTTACATTTGCTGGCATTATTAAAATCAAAAGTTGTTTTACTGTAATAAATGTATATATTACATAAAGTTATACTACATTAAATACATTTTATTATTTAACACTCCTGAGCTAACATGAATTAACAATTAAATTTTATACAAATATGATTTAGAATACAATTTAAGATAAACAAATAAAAATTAGAATCTAACATAAATTAAAAAAAAAATAACAAAAATGACTGATGCGTCCCAGTTTTATTTTGTATATTATTAGCATTTTCATAAAGCAGACTTGAATTTGTCTGGCACACTTTACCCCACAAGAAAAATTGTCTTGAAATTCTTCATGGCTAATTCTTAGCAAAATGTCCCTGATTTGTACTCTAGCAGTTCACCAACTTTTATAATATATTTTTAAACCTAAATAAATTTGCTTTAACATTAAAATAATTTGAGTTGCCATGTGGAATATGTATGTTGAGCTGTATTTGATGGGTCCTTTCTAATTATATAGTCACGTCACAAAAAGTCTGGCACATAAAAGCCACATCGTATCCCACTCTTCTGTACAGCACAGATTGATATCCTGCAGCGTACAACATCTTGAGGGTGTATCCTATTCAACGCAATGCTCTCTGTAGCATTAATAATGTCTTTAGGATGAATTACTAAATGGCTCACTGTCTCTCACACCCTCAGTGCGTCGCATCCCTCCTCACTTCTCAGTGCCACCGATGGATTATGAGATCATGCCGGGAGGAAGTGTGAATATCTCCTGTCAGGCAGTGGGCGTCCCTATGCCATATGTCAAGTGGATGCTGGGATCAGAGGATTTGACTCCAGAAGATGACATGCCTATTGGGCGGAATGTTTTAGAGCTCACAGATGTAAGCCAGTCTGTCAACTACACGTGTGTGGCCATGTCGACTCTCGGAGTTATTGAAACCATTGCTCAGATCACAGTTAAAGGTACGCAGGAGTGATGTTAAAAGATTCTTTGAAAATGCATAATGTTATTGAAGAAAGTGAGATCATTTAGTTAAGCAATATGTTCCATGGGCAGAGCCAATATTTAGGAAGCAGGGTGGGTGATGATTGTTCCAAAGCCTAGAGAGCTGCCTTGCTGTCTAATGCCTGGCTTACTAAAGTCGACGACTTGGAACACTCTTCAAAGACAACAACTCACTCTGAGAGCACACAGAATCAACATTTCTCTCCCTTTATTCACCATCTTATTTTTATTTATTTTTTGGTCTGACTGAGCTTGTTTCAGTGCATTGAGATTGCCTTCCTTGAAAAAATAAATAAATTTCCGCTTTAATTTGGCCAAAAATAGCTTTTTAGGAAGCAGTATAATTGTTGTTTTTTAGAAAGTAGTCTCGTATGTTTACCAAAGCTGCTTTTACTTTATCAAATATGCAGTAAAACAGTTATATAGTGTGAAATATTATTGATTTAAAATAAGTTTTCAATTTTAATATATTGTAAAATGTAAATTATTCCTGTGATGATGGCAAAGCTGGATTTTATGAGCCATCACTCTAGTCTTTGGTGTCCTTTAGAAATCATTATAATATATTGATTTGATTCTCAACTAAAATTCTTATTCTTATTCTTATTATATTTGAAGTTATTATGAGTCTGTAATGTCATGTTTGATCAGTTTAATGCACGCTTGCTTAATAAAAGTATAAATGCATGTTACTGATCCCAGATGTTTGAACAATTTTCACTTAAATGTGTTTATTATTAAATTATTATTTAATATTTCAAATCTATTTCACCCTAATTTATCCATCTCTTCCTTCCTTCCGTAGCCCTTCCCAATCCTCCAGGAGCTCCAGTTGTCATGGAGCGATCTGCCACCAGCATTACTCTAATGTGGGACAGTGGAAATCCACTTCCTGTCTCATATTACATCATCCAGTATCGTCCCGCCTCCTCCACCGACCCCTTTAAAGAAATTGATGCCATAGCAACAACTCGTTACAGCGTGGGTGGACTCAGCCCCTACTCACACTACCATATCCGGGTCATGGCGGTGAATTCGATTGGCCGCGGCCCACCGAGTCAGACCGTGGAGGCTCGCACGGCCGAACAGGCGCCTAGTTCCCCTCCTCGTCGCGTCAGAGGTCGGATGCTGAGTGGTTCCACGGCGATGGTGCAGTGGGAGGAGCCAGAGGAAGCCAACGGTCAGGTGGTTGGTTACAGGGTGTATTACACATCAGATTCATCGCTGCTTGTGAACCAATGGGAGAAGGAAATGGTTCGAGGGGCCAATTTTTTGAACATACGAGACCTGACACCAAACAAAACCTATTATATTAGAGTTCTCGCCTTCACCGCAGTGGGAGATGGACCTCTTTCCAGCGACCTGCACATCATTGCCAGGACAGGAGGTGCGCAGAATGTGATATTAGGATTATTTTATAGATTCTAATATTGCAGCCTATTTTGTTTGTGTTGCATCATTCTCCAAGCATCATCTTTCTTCCTCCTCTCATTTCTAGTCCCATCCCAGCCCACAGAGCTGAAGGCAGAGGTGAAATCAGAGACTAGCATTCTTCTGTCGTGGATCCCTCCTGCTCACAGCGGCACAGATGCCATCACTGGCTATGAGCTCATTTACAGGCTTGGAGACCAGCCAGAGCAGGTACACACAGACGCACACATACAAAATGTTTTCATTTTTGTAGCGTCTGCTTTTATGCTAATTACTTTAACCCTCTATCTTCCAGAAAATATCATTTGATCCCAGCTCTAGTTATCTGCTGAAGAATCTGAAGCCGTTTTCTACTTACATATTTCAACTAGCAGCGCGCAGTAAACACGGCCTAGGAGCGTTCACCAGTGAAATCACAGTTCAGACTCCACAAACACGTATGTACTGTGCAGACTGCAGACAGTTTGGGGGCTTTTTTTGGAAGAAGTTGTCATTTTTGTTAAGTTAAATTGACAGTAAAGGCATGTATAATATCATAAAAGAATGCTGCCCTTGTGAACTTTACATCCTTTGAATCCTGAAAAAAATGCATCATGGTTTCCACAAAAATATTAAGCAGCTGTTTTCAATATTGATAATAATAAGAAATGCTTCTGAAGGATCATGTGACATGAAAAGCTGGAGTAATGGCTGCTGAAAATTCTGCTTTGGCATCACAAGAAAAAATTGCATTTTAAAATATATTAAAATAGTAAGCAGATATTTTCAATTGTAATATTATTTCACAGCATTACTGTTTTGATTTTTCATCAAGTAAATGCAGCCTGGGTGAGTGTAAGATACTTCTTTCAAAAACATTCAAACGTCTCACTGATTGTAAACTTTTGAACAAGGACATAAAAGCTATGGGATGACAGCATTCAAATTTAACAGGTAATTAATACAATAAACAAAATAATTAATCATAATTAAATAGATAATACAGATAATAAACTTATAACTACACCCCAATTTATAGTTTATATTTATAAAAATTTGAACTGTACATAACAATAAGGAGTGGGATTTAAATAAATTAGTCATGAGCCTCTTTGTGTACCTGTCAGTATGATCAGATTCACTTATATGAATCAGTTTCCCCTTGCTAGACATGGAAGAGCAGAGTTAAAGAGAGCATGTTTTTATTACCTTTGTTCACTCAGCTGCAGAATTTTGGACACATTGCTACTGTTGGCAATTATTGATTTTTACTGTGAAAGCAATACACTAAACTAAAAAAACAGCTGTCAAGTTAATGAAAATTGGAGTGAGTTTAGTCAGTAACTCTCCAAAACTGGTCCACAGACTCGCGTATAACACAAAGCAGTCTGCTTTTGGTAATGTCATCCCTCCTGTCTAACAAGGTGACAGATGTAGGTGGATGGGTTAAGTGTAGAGAGCAGGTAAGAGCAGGAAAGGATCTGGAAAGAAGGAGTCACACAAGTAAGTTTTATGTTAAATGTATTTGTTTCTTTTTTATGTCAGTTTACCATATGTGGACCGGTCATTTGGAGTTTGATGTCTTAATTTATTTTACCACAGCATTTTATGTCTATTCCGTCTTTTTTTGTCTCGTCTTTCCACACATTCACATTCACAACAACACTAAAACTAACCATCGCTGCTTCAACACACGATTATACCCGCCCACTTCTCTAACCACCCAATCAGAGTCCATACCCCCTCCCCAGGAAGTCACATGCATAAGCCCCTCCTCCACAAGTCTATTGCTCAGCTGGGCTCCACCCCTCACAGATGTAAATGCAAGCATAACTGGATACTCCATCCGATATGTGGCAGTGGAGAAAGACCTTGTACAAATGATCTCGGACATCCCGTCTAACTGTTTCCGGTACCGGATAGAGGGGCTGAAGAAAGGGACCCTGTACTCCATGACAGTTGCTGCCTTTACTGACACAGGTCAAGGGCTTGAGATATTGATCCGCACAAAGGAAGATGGTATGTCTATATGACAGTGCCTTAATTTTACCCCCTGGCCTACCAAAGACACATTTGTCCTCCCAACATTTGCCTTATCCTGAAACAACTGAATGCAGTATTCCTGACTTCCCAAGATGCTCTTTGGATTTCCTGCTTTAAGGATTTTTCCATCTGCATAAATAATTGCTTTTTTGCACCCTGCTCAGATCCCTTTTCATGCCACAAGCTCTTTCCAATGAATTGAACCCTGACACCAAAAGCTCTTTTCCTCTTCTGTCCTTCTCCTGTGAGCTGGAAGGAAAGCTCAGCTGTGACTGCATGTCCTTTACTAAAATGCCCTTTAGTGCCCAGTGCACCACCACGGGGTGTGGATGTGGGGGTCTTAAACGCCACCTCTGCCAGAGTCTCATGGAAACCTCCAGTTGCTGAGCGACAGCATGGAAGGAACTCCTACTGAGAGACCCGCAGGTAGGAGACATCACACATGCACACACACGCACACGCACACGCACACACACACACACACACACACACACACACAAACACTTATGAAGTCATTATGTGCTGCAAACCTTCTTTAGAAACATGATGTTTATTTTTGGTGACTTGTTCTCATTATGACAAAGATAAAGAATATTTTAATCGAGGACGCTAAAAATTTAAGCACAACTACTTCACAATTTTGACTGTGACTTAAAAAATCCTGTAAATTTGAAGGAATGTATAATAGATATGTATGTATTTATATTTATTTACAGTGTATTCATGTGTAAAAAATTCAATGCATATGTAAATACATGTAAACATAATTTACTGATAGCTAACTGTTTTGTTAATAGGCACAAGGTTTATCCAACTCATTCTGTATAAACTTGAAAAATGTCAATACCATCACGCAAAATATAAAAAAATTCACTCCATCGCATATATCAAAATGAACTTGATCAAGGACGTGATACATTTTTGATCAAGGACATGTGATGAATATTTTCATCACATAGTTGTTTCATAGATGTTTTTTATTTTTCAAGGTTTCAAGTAGTGCCACTAATTGAAGAAACCCTCACATATATTAGAAATATGATGCAGATCCCATCTATCACTTGATCTGGATGATCACTTTGTTTGTTTGTCAGTAATTAGGCTTCTTAGCTCAGCTAATGCTCTCTAAATGGACTTTAATGTGCCTAAATCATCAGATAACATCAGTATATGCTTATTATCCGCATGCTAGGACAGAACCTCTGATAACAATCTCGAAAACCAAGAGCCTTAAAACCACCATGTAATTGTTCCAGTAAACCTTTCACACTATTTATTCTCAGTAGACCTTTATTCTTTGTGTTGTTGTGTATAATCATATTACATCTTGGCATTTACTTCAATTTGAACTATCTGTGTCTTGTTTTTGTAAACAGCCACAGAACGAGTCGAAACAATATGTGAGTATATCTACTTTGAACATGACCCAAAATTTTAATATGTATATTTACATGAATAAAAGTCCCTTCAAGGCAAATTAGTTCCTTCTGCAGCTATCTTGGTTGTTAATCTTATTTCATCTTGTCAGTAGGCATGTAAGGCTTCTGTACTTGAATGGGATAAAATGGGATCTAAAAAATGTAATCTGATAACTTTTCAATAAAGTGAATCGAATTGATAAGATAACAATAATAGCTTCTATAGATGCTGTACTAAAATAACAGTCTCTCTCATTGAGCATTGTGATTCAGCAAAAAAATTTTGTTATCCTTATTTAGTCTCTGATATGAATACATGTTGTCCAGTAGGATGTATATATATATATATATATATATATATATATATATATATATATATATATATATATATATATATATATATATATATATATATATTTCTTTATGAAAGGAGAAAATTTGAGGATTGCACTTTTGCTCTTTTCAATGGTATTCTTCCTTTCCGTTGCTCTTAACCACTGCGACTGAATATTGAGTTGTTGTGTTTTTTTTTTTTTTTTTTTTTTTTTTTTAAGCTGTGTTTCATAAATGAATCATTCAGAACAATTTTGCGAACTGGTTCAAAGGTTTAACTGAATAGATCTCCACTGGATAAACATTCAAACCGATTTTGTCCCAACTGCATCAAATAATTCACTGGAAAGCATACTACTTCTATTAACTTAAAAATGCACCTAGGAAAACTTTTGTGGATGTCAAGATCTTTTGTGAATCTCATTAGATACTGAGTCCATGACTTTACAGTTCAACCAATTTGTGACCAGATAAAACTCCAAGAGTTACTTCACTCATTAAAGCTATGGTGAATGTCAGTATTTCAGTGAATTAATTCATAAGGACATTTCAATTAGTCATTTTTCAAATTTGAAATCTTCAGTCCCAATTCATTGTAATTCCATAGAAAAGCTACTTTTTTCTTTTGCGTATTGCTTTTTTGGGGATTTTTGGGTGAACTAATTGTTGAAGTAACCACAAAATCAAGTGTATCACTTACCCAACACATATCTTTGCTGCAGTGCTGCATATTCAGTGTTGATCTAAATTATTGTTCTCTACTCCACAGTGCCAGGTTTGCCCCTGCTTACAGTCGCTCCATCAGAGGATGGTTCTGCGCTGCTAAATTGTCAGCCTCCTCCTGCTGGTCTATCCCCTGTGCTGGGTTACAGGCTCTCATATGGCCAGGACGACCCGACCTCAGACTCCTTCATGGTGCAGGAGCTAAACGCTGAGAAACACAGTGACACCGTCTCATCTCTGAGCGCAGGGGTGCTGTACGTGCTCCGACTTGCGGCCCGTACTATATGGGGTTACGGTTCAAGCACTCAGGTCACACTTCTAACACCAAACGTGGTGCCTACAGCTACAGATGACATGGTAACAGCCCCGGGGACAACAGATGCTCAGAATGTGAGCGCACAGGAACCCATTCCACTTTTGGCCAACTTGACAGCTGAAGGCATCAACTCCTCGTCTGTGATCCTGAGATGGGAGCCACCAAAAAGCTCTGAGCGTATCCAAGTTTACCGCGTGTGGTGGGCTGTCTCTTATGGTAACGGCACAGACATTACCATGGAATCGGACGTTTCGGAGGCCACAGTGGTTCTAAATGGCCTAAGTCCAAATACTGAGTATGTGGCGAGAGTGTGTTTGCTTAGCAAAAACGGCCCTGGGCCCTATAGTCTCCCCTTATCCATCAAAACACAACCAGCACGGGACGGTAGGACTCACGTACTGTATATCCTCACACACAAACATTTACATTCAGGCAACCCTTACTAAACAGAATCACTACATTTTCATTATTCTGTTTCTGTCTGGTCTTTGTGGGTCTGAGTCTCATATTTGGCGATGTCCATTAAGTGCAGAGAAAAGGTGAGAATCTTTCTGTAGATGGATCTAGGTGAATATGGATTGCTCCATTATCTGGTAAGACTGCTGTGGTAAAGGTGATGAATTCTTGTCAGCACTATGAGAAGAAAAAGTGACTAGCTTTTTTCTCCTGTAAACCTGATGAAGTGGGAAATGTTTTTAGTAGAAACAGCTGGAAATATTCTCTGATGTTCTTCATGAATGCTTTAGCGATGTTGGAGGCCAGAGGTTCTGCTCGGGTGAGCTGAAGTATTGATGTCTTGATCTGTTGTTTTTCTCTCTGTCTTTCTTAATTAGTGTTTGCCGTGAACTTCAGAGTGAAAGCTGCTATGAAGACTTCAGTGCTGCTGAGCTGGGAGTCGCGGACCACCAGTAATAAAGCACTGTCTCTCGTTGTAAGTACTGCAAAATACAGTACTTTTCTGTGTATGCATATGTGTGTGTGTTTGTTTGTGTGTGTGTGCATGGGTCAGGTTTTGTTGAAAATCTAATTGGCCCCCTAGTAGACCCCGGACCCCTGGTTGAGAATCACTGGCTTAGACGACAGACGATATCATTAGCTCAGTATAAAAACAAACTTGTGGGTGTGTTTGTGTGTGTGTGTGTGTGTGTGTGTGTGTTGTTCCTCCATTACCACCCTTTCATGCAACATATTGAGATGGAATTGTGTTTGATATAAACGTGTTCGTATAAATGTGTGAGTGTGTGCATGTTAGCAAGTGTGTGAAGTGTCAGTCTTAATCTAATTCTGCCCTCCTCGAGTGTGTGTATGCCACAACACGTGTAGTCTTGGCTGATTAAGTATGCATTTTTTGCTTATTTGCTCTTCTGATTTCTCTCTCTCTGTTAGATCTCATATGGTGATGGTGAGAGTGTGGAGGTGGATGGGCGGCTCGGGCAGAAGTTGGTGACTAAGCTGAAGCCCCAGTCTCTCTACACCTTCCTGTTGACCAGTAAAGCTGATGGCACTGGAGGCCTGGAGCACCGCGCAGAAGCCATGACGGCTCCAAACCTGCTGACCGGGAAACCCCAGCTGCTGGACAAGACCAGCTCTCAGAGCATCGCTACCCTGCAGCTGCCCACTGTCCAGGGACAGGCTAATGTCAGGTCAGGAAAATACTAATGAAAGTCAGCTTTTCAAAAAGTTAAAAAGAACAGTTTTCTTTCTTAAAATATTTTAAGATATTGTAGTATTGTTTAGTCCTGCTATGGCAAAGCAGAATTTTCGACAACCATTACTCCAGTCGTCAGTGATGTATTATTTGTAATATTGTCATTATAATATACTGATGTTGAAAGCAGTTGTGTTTCTCAATATTTTTATGTAAAGAATGCAGAATTTTGATGAATAGAAAGTTCAAAAGAACAGCATTTATTTGATTTTTTTATATATATATTTTTTTTACAATTTTCAAATAATTGTAATAATGTAGAATTCATTAATCTAAAATATATTTATTTGTAATAATGTTGAAGTTTTTACTATAACTTTTTTCCTGAAATGCAGCCTCGCAGAATAAAATATACATAAAAAATCTACATATACATAAACACACACACACATGTTTGTTTTTGTGAAAAGTGGAGACATCCCATATGCGTAATGGTTTTTATAATGTAGAAACTGTATATTCTACAACCCTTCACCAACCCTACCCTCACAGGAAACTTTGTGCATTTTTACTTTCTCAAAAAACCTCATTCAGTATGATTTATAAGTGTTTTGAAAAATGGGGACATGGGTTATGTCCTCATAAGTCACCCTCTCCTTGTAATACCTGTGTCATACCCATGTCATTATACAGAGTTGTGTCCTGATATGTCACAAAAACATGCCCACACACACACACACATACACACATATATATTTAAAACCCTAAGTCTATATATATGCTGAAGTAAAACTTATTTTCATTGATGATTTTTGTCAGAATTGTATCATTTCAGAATGCATAAATATTTAATGGACTTTATAAAAATAAGCCAGACTTTTCTTTCACCCATAATAATATAATATCATGTTTTTTATTTGAAGGGGTTACTACATTGTGGTTGTCCCTTTGAAGAGGCAGAGAGGAGGAAACTTCCAGAATTTATGGAGTGATCCAGATGAGATGAACATTGATGAGGTAATACATTTTTGCTGAGGTTGTAATTTCAATATTTTGTACAATTTGATCAAGTCGCACACGATTAACTCAGCTGGTGTGCTTGTCCTGTTTTCTGCTTTCTCCAGCTGCTGAGGGAGATTAATGGCACCGGTCACTCTGTGCGTCTACGGAGGCAGGCGGAGGCAAAACCGTACATCAGCGCTCATTTCCAGAATCTCCCATCTGAATTCAAACTGGGAGACGGACGTGTGTATGGAGCATTCATGAACCGACCTCTTGTAAACGGACAGGAGTGTGTGTGTTTCGTGCTGGCTATTCTTGAGCTGGGCCAGAACGTAAGTCTTTCTTTTCTCTCTCATGTTGGAGTACTGTGGGGTCCATTATGATAATAATAATAATAATAATTTCATCATTGTGTGTGCATCCTTTCTCAAATTACTGATTATTTTTAAAGGAGTGAATGTCTCAAAATGTTTGGGGCTAAACATAAAATGCATTAAAAAAAAGTGCTTTGTGTCTGTTGAATCTTTGATTGACAGACCTTGTACTCCACGAGTCCATTCTCTGATGTCGTGCTGTTCTCCGATGTTGAGCCGCAGCCAATCGTAGACGAGGAGGAGGGGCTTCTGTGGGTGGTGGGGCCCGTGCTGGCCGTCATCTTCATCATTAGCATCGTCATCCTCATCCTCCTCTTTAAAAGGTGAGAGAGAGAGGATTGAGCAGAAGAGTGATTGAGAATTTGATGGCATTCATGGGAATTTAAATATTTAAAATAGAAAAATCATACATTTTAATTCTGCTCTGCTCTACGTATTTCTGAATTGTTGTATCTCCTAGCTATTGCTTGAGTAAACTTAAAAAACGGAGCATTTGTGAGTGAATCATTCATTCGAGTAAACCCTTTTGAATGAATCAATATTCACTCATTTGAATGGAAACGGAAAGGAATGAAAGGGTGATAAGCAAAGGGATGGAAATGATAGATGCTCTCTATTTTACTTCAGCAGAAGCTGATTTTATTTATCCCTAATTCTTTTTTCTCCCCTCGCTTTATCCGTGCACAAACCAGCAAACCAGACAGGTCTGTGTATTATGTTTCTCTCTCAATCTAATTATGACTGAAATGCAATAGAAACTATTTCCTGCTAAGTGAGTGTTGCTTTAATGCTCCAGCGCGTGTGATGTTACAGGAAGCGGGCAGAGCTGGAGGGCAGGAAGTGCAGCTTTCCCAGCAGCAGTAAAGCCATGAGTTCCCAGCATCCATCTGACCCAGTGGAGCTGCGTAGAATCAACTTCCCAACGGCTGGTAATATGCTGATGAAAAGACATGTCACAAACACACTCACACACAGGTACAGAGTGCTGAAGAATCGACTTTCAGTCCCCCGTTGCTGCACACACACTGTCTGTATCAACGCAGTGTTGTCTCTTTCCTAGGTTTGCGTGCATCTATCATCGGTTATCGACGGTTATCAAGTTAGTTGTGGTTTTGGGAGTCTGTACTGAATGCTTAACTGTCATCATCACATATTCAGTAACCGCTTTGGCTTTAGTAACCAGCATGTGTTGGACTTTCCACTGACTTCTTTGTTGTATATTTAGCCAGTGATGTTTTATATCCCTTAACCTCTAAACCCTCACACAAGCTTTCTGCATTTTTAGCTTTTCATTAAGTCATTTAGTGTTATATTAAGATGTTTTCTCATGGGGGCCATTGGCTGGCCTCCACAATGTACTGTAGGTGATTTCAAGTTTTACTATCCTTTTGGGGACATTTAGTCCCCACCATAATGGCAAAAACTGATCTACACACACAGACGTGCACACAATTATAACTAAATAAAGCCAGCTCTATTAAAGATTACAGTAATTCAGTGTTGAATCAATGTTGATCTTGGCTTTGCTGAACAGGAAACTACTGCAGACCTGAACTGAACTCTTCTCAGTGATATTCTAAATGCAGCAAAATTGATTTCTGCTTTAAGTTTAATTTGATCTGATTCAGCTGTCTCTTTGCTTATTTCATCTCGTCTAATACTTCTGACCGTCTTGTAATCTATACCCTCCTCTGCGCACATTCAGTGTAGTTCAGATTTTATTTCTAAAGATTTTAGATGTGTTTAGATGGGAATATGTGTCTGGGTGGAGACCAGTCCCTTCCTACAAAAAACAAAACAAAACATATATCATGAAATAATTGTAAAAAAAAAAATTCTGCGAGGCTGTTTACTTACTGTTTACTGTTTAGTAGGGAAAAAAATTTAAATTCATTTCCAATGACCTACAGCTCTTCACCAGACTATGAGATTTTCTATTTAAATAAAACTTTTATTTGAGTTTATAGATGCCTAGTGTATCACTTTAGCTTGAAATTAGGCCTCTAAATTATCAGCGTGATCAAAACTGAAAAACTTTCCCCTTGGGGTCATGGTACGTGTGTCTTTCTGTTGCGAAATATTTACTAATTTGAATAAAGTAAACGCGAGAATAACTTTTATATATGTAGCAATATTTCAGGATGGACACTTACTGGACTGAAGCAGCTAGGTTTACTTGATTTTCCACGTATCATTATGTTTTTTTATTTTTAGAAAAATCATGTTAAAATGTAAGTATCAAATATTAAATGTTCCCCAAAAATATTATATAACCCCCAAAACTACAGAGCTTTCATCATAAATCTAAGCATTTAAATATATTTTATTATATAAATATCTTATATAAATATCTTTTATTTGGAGGGTATTTGCATTTTTTGTAAGTAGACTGCTTTACTGTTATAAAAAACTCATTCATTTACATTTAAAACTAGTTTTTCATCTTACTTTTGGCCGTATAAAAACCAGTGACTTCACCAAATTGCATATTTATTCACAGTTTGGGCTTTTAAATAAAACTGAGGTGTTTTTTCCCCCTTTCTCGAGTATGAGCTTCAAATTCTCTTATTTCATAACACATTTTAGATGTTTTTTATTGTCGAATAAACTGTGCCATTAAAAAAAAACTGTTAAATGATTTTTTTTTTTTTTATATCGGCTTTACAGTGTTAACTTCTTTTAGCAGTTTTCTCCTCAAAACACATACATGCATGAATGCTAGTGCAAAAACATAGATGAGATCACTAACATTCCCTCACACTGCTCAGTGCGCTCTCTGTCCAGTAGTGTGCTGTGTTCTCAGCGTCTGAAGTGGTGTGTTTGTGTCACGTGATTGACAGGCATGACCAGCCACCCTCCAGTGTCCGTCTCAGAACTGCCAGCTCATGTAGAGAGGATGAAAGCCAATGACAGCCTGAGGTTCTCTCAAGAGTATGAGGTCAGATCTCACACACAAATGCACAAACATTCACACCCCACACATGTACATTAAAAACATGATGTATATTACCACCACATTTTTACATAGGCTACACCACTATAACACCCTCTGAGTACTTTTCTTTGTGTGAGTGCTGGTTTCATTGCACAGGCCGTGTGATGTTTGTAATGTGAAGTACAGTACAGTATGATGCGCTTCTCTCTTGCAGTCTATTGATCCCGGGCAGCAGTTCTCATGGGAACATTCTAACCTTGAGATTAACAAGCCAAAGAACAGATATGCCAACGTCATCGCCTACGACCACACCAGAGTAGCTCTCTCCAACAATGATGGTGAGAGCGTGTGTGTGTGCTCAGTATGTCAGGACTGCTGTTTCTGTGTATTTGAGTGAAATATCACATTTTTGAATCTTAAAGAGGTGCTATAATGGGAAATCAATTGTGAGAACGTTATTACCCATTCATATTTTTGTTAGTTCTTAATGAACACATACTGTAGCAGTGTTGTTATTGTAAACTAAAAATAAAACTAGCACTATTTTTTTTTGGTGCATGAAATAAAGCTGAAATAAAATAAAACATTATAAATATTAGATACATTTGCGGAATATTTAAGATCAGATCTTGTCTTTTCCAGTTAAAATCACATACACATTGCACTTCTGAGATCTGAAGCTTTAATAATAGAACTTTAGATTTTATGAAAGGCATGTTGAGTTTATAGATTTTTTTTCTCTTGTTAGTTTGAAAGTGATGCAGTTTTTGTCCTTTCTTCTTGTTATGCAGGTGTTCCTGGAGGGGACTACATCAACGCCAACTTCATAGATGGCTATCGCCGACAGGGCGCATACATCGCCACCCAGGGCCCCATGCCAGACACGTTTAGTGACTTCTGGAGGTTGGTGTGGGAACAACACACGGCAAATATCATCATGATCACCAAACTTGAGGAGAAATCCAGGGTGAGAGCACTAAATCACACAGATACACACCACACTCGAGTCATGTGGAGTCATTCTTTTCCAGACAGAAACACACGCAGTCTTCGTTCCGAAATCTAGTAAGCATCCTTGTTGTCACCTATCTACAGTATATAGTCAGCACATTGAAATAAATGCACACAAAACATACTTCTATTGTCATCCAGCTAACGAAAACTAATGCCCTTTCAGTTAAACAGTGATTTCGGGTGATGTTCAGCAGAATGATGATGTGTCCAGGGAATGAACAAAGTTGAATAAATTTTAACTGTTTGCAAATGAGCTTCAACATTATGGGAGTGACTATAAGGTGACCATAGATCCCCCTTTTTTTCTAAATTGCCTAAAATGTCTGGGTTTTTGCTCTGCTTTCCTAGTGATATATCCTTATGCATTATGTGTAGATGTATGTTGTAACGGAAGCACACACAAAACGAGAGATCCAGTTGCAGTGTTTTAATAGGGGAATCCAAAAATCTAAATCCAAACAGGCAAAAGGTCAATAACAGAAAGGCAGTCCAAAACAAGAAACACGAAAAACACTAGAGAACACAAAAAAGCAGGGTGACATAAACCAAGGACTCCATGAAAATGATAGAAACAAACAGGGTATATATGGACAGGTGAAAACAATGAAAGTGGGAACAGCTGAGTGCAATTAACAGTGATGAATCCAGACAAATGTTTCGGAAATGTAGTACCTGCAGTGGGGTCACTATATGGTGAAGTGAGACCACTAGTGGACACCCAGATATACACAGACCAGACACGGAGACACATGTGCATTACTTAGTATTTCTCTGTAGATCCCACCTTCTCTCATGCAAAGAGTGGTCACTTATGTGCAATGCACGTATACTATTGGTCGTACTATTTAATAGCCATTATCTTCAGTCACTACCTTATGAAAACAATATGAAAAAAATGTATTTATTTTTGGCAGTTTAGAAATCCAGGCCAGAAAAAGAGGACCCTAGGCAACTACCAATGTGAATGAAATCAGTGATCCGTCACATGATCTATCTTACGTGAAGTACAACAGTTGAGTGAATACATGTCAGAGAAGTTTATGTTACTGTGAGTGATATCTCTGTTCTGTAAGATATTAGTCCAACCGCAGGCAGGATATAATAAAACGAATTCAAAACCATGTCAGAAATTGCTGGCATTTTTGTCTCATACTTGTCTTATTGTTCATCATGCTCACTATCCAATCACTGTGATATATTAAATGCAATAGATTTTTTGTCTTTTTTATTTGGTGGTTTGTCAATTATGCAACCCACCAAAAACATTCTTACATTAAAATTTAGAAAAGCTTTCTAGGTAGGCAGCCGACTAGATTTTGGAACAGAACTGCTGACATACTACAACACTTAATCAAACCTATAAAAACACACACATACTAACCTTACTAACTTTTTTGATCAAACACAGCATTGATATTTTCCGTATTTCTCGGTGAGTGTTGTGTGGTGTTACGGAGCAGAGTAAGTCTTATGCTGTTTGTCTATTACTCTCCAGATGCCTTCGTATTTCTTCTCAAAGGCAAGACGTCTCACTTGGCTAATTGGAGCACTCTCACTTTTTCACTTGAATGGTTGATATTCCGTGTCTCACCTCTTTCCCCACTCATCCTTCTACACATCTACTCGCTCTTTTTCTGATCTGTCTCTTCTCGCTTCCTCTTTCCCTCACTGACTTCTGAGACACATTTTGGCAAAGCGTAACTTGAATTTTTGGCTGGTTATCCCACTATCACTGCATGCTGAAATGCACTCTCAAAGGGTCTGTCTCAGTCTATTCCCTAATTCCCTTTGATGAGAATTTGTTCGAAATAGGTTAAAAGGCATTCTGTTCATTTCTATGGAGTGAACTGTTCAGTGCATTGGAATGATTTTGATGAGGCAATCCACTCCCTTGGTAGTGTACTTACTAGTTAGGGAGCGGACTGACACATAGCCATGTGAGTACTGTTATTGATGGAAAGCGGCCATGCTGGAGGGCAGCTGACTGTCAGTGTTGATCTCAGCTGGTTCTTCAGCTCTCCTGTAATGTTGTCTTTGACATTGAGACATATGCAGCAATGAGATGTTTACTAAGTGTCTGTTGAACTGTGTGCAGAATAAATGTGATCAGTACTGGCCCAGCAGAGGCACAGAGACATACGGACTGATGCAAGTCACTTTACTGGACACGGTGGAGCTCGCAACCTACTGCGTCAGGACTTTTGCTCTTATTAAGGTAACAAAGCAGCAGTGATAAGCACATAAACACTATATAGAAACCCTTGAAAAGACTGTCAGAATGTCTGCTATCAGTGGAGTCGGTAGTGTGTGGTACGGACATGTTCTGAATTGGGTTGTTCCTGTGTGCAGAGTGGGAGTGGCGAGAAAAGGGAGGTTCGTCAGTTCCAGTTTACAGCGTGGCCAGATCAAGGGGTACCTGAACACCCCACTCTCTTCCTGGGCTTCCTCAGACGGGTCAAAGCCTGCAACCCCCCAGACGCCGGACCCATTGTGGTCCACTGCAGGTAACTAGTACAGAATTGAGTTAACACATTTATATCCTGTCAGACATAAAAAGGTAAGACTGTTGTTAAATCCTGCAGCTATGAAATGTCTCTTAATCTGTAGGGAGCATTGAATCATTGGTTTTACCTTTTTTTTACACCAACAAAAGCAACATAACTATATACGTTGCTAATTTTTATTATAAATGAACTAAGACAAGAAAAATGTAATTACATATCAGAATACAAAAGACATCCAGAAAAACATAAAATGCCTTAAAACTGTGAGAAAGCTCCCCTCAACTCTTTCCTGTTGTTTTCCTCATTGCAATCTTTTTCTCATTTTAGTTGACTTTTTTCACATGGCCAATATTAGTCATTAGTAAGTTTTTCTGTTAAATAAATGTAATTATTCTATATTTTTCATTTATAACAGAATAGTGGAAAATGCATGGAGAAAGAAGAAAAATAAATAATAATACTTATAATTATTTTGAAATATATAATTATAAAAGATATATATCATTTGTGTTTCTCGTTCTTCTTTAATCTGATATTACACTTTGAAAATATTCTGTGAGAGAAAATTGCCAAAAAATGATTTTATAGCTTTAATTCAACCTTTACCTTTATCTATCTACTTATTTGTATTTTTTTTTAGTATTTTTTTGTATTTTTTTCTTTTTTTTGTATTTTTTTTATTCTATTATTATGTGTTTTATGTTCTGTCGCTGTCATTCTGTTGTACTGCAGAGCTTCTGTCACGAAAACAAATTCCTCGTATGTGTAAACATACCTGGCAATAAAGCTCATTCTGATTCTGATTCTGATTCTGATTCTTTATGCTGGAATGTGAGTGCTTGTGACAGAAGCATTCTCTCTCTCTCTCTCTTTCTCTCCCTCTGTCTCTCTCTCTCTCAGTGCTGGTGTGGGCCGAACGGGCTGCTTCATTGTGATTGATGCCATGTTGGAGCGTGTGAAGCAGGAGAAGACGATAGATGTTTATGGTCACGTGACTCTGATGCGATCTCAGCGAAACTACATGGTGCAGACAGAGGAGCAGTACGTCTTTATTTATGAAGCTCTGCTGGAGGCCGTGTACTGCGGCAACACCGAGGTTCCTGCACGGACCCTTTACGCTTACATCCAGAGACTGTCACAGACAGAACCGCCGGAGCACATCAGCGGAATGGAGCAGGAGTTTAAAGTGAGTGCATCCCACCAATGAAACTCGAGAATTTAAAAGTAACAATATGACGTAATTTGTTACTTTTTAACCAATTTACTGAGACTTTAACCATTTAGAAAACTAAATATAACAGAAAAAAAGTTTTCATTTGCTTCATTTGTTTTATAAATAATACATAAAATACTGTATTATTTCCTGTTGCTTAAATTGTAAAAAATGTAAAAATCATTTGCTTATTTCTATTTCTGGATCCCTTTTTCAGCGGTTAGCTAATGCCAAAGCTCATAACTCCCGATTCGTCAATGCCAGCCTTCCGTGCAATAAGTTCAAAAACCGATTGGTCAATATCATGCCATATGAGACCACACGTGTGTGTCTGCAACCAATCAGAGGAGTGGAGGGCTCAGACTATGTCAATGGCAGTTTTATAGATGGCTACAGGTACATTGCAATTCCTCCTTTTTTTATATATTTATTAGAATATATAAAATAAAGCAAGCCTCTGAAACATCAATATCTGTAAGCTGGTGAAATTCTCAGCTCGTGAAGTTTTCATTTCCTTCTCATCACTCTAGGCAGCAGCGGGCGTATATTGCGACTCAGGGGCCGCTGGCTGAGACAGTTGAAGATTACTGGAGGATGCTTTGGGAACACAATTCTACCATAGTGGTCATGCTTACTAAACTCAGAGAAATGGGAAGGGTTAGTTCACACACACACACACACACACACACACACACACACACACACACACATCATTGTTCATTGTAAAGTGGTACAAATGCTAATTAGTGTTATTTTAGTATTCATATACCATTATAGTTTTTATAAATTTTTGAATTAGCTCTTTTTTAATGTTACTCTTTGGGTTTCATTTATTTTTTGTTTGACTTTTTCAGTGGTTCAGCTTATTTTAGTTGAAAATTTCTCATTTTCATTTAATTTCCATTTTTATTTATCCAGTTTTCCATTTTATTTCAGCTTCAATTCAGTTAACAAAATGTTAGAAATCATTTGAGTTTCAGATAACGATAGTAATGGTGATGAATGTGTGAATTGTTTTTCTTATGCAGGAGAAATGTCATCAGTACTGGCCATCGGACAGGTCAGCACGCTATCAGTACTTCGTGGTGGATCCCATGGCTGAGTACAACATGCCTCAGTATATACTGCGAGAGTTTAAAGTCACAGACGCAAGGGTATATTAAAACACTCATTATTACTGTATTATATAATGCTTGAAACACAATTCCATGGTTTATATAACTTTTCCACAGACCTCTGGATGAAACAGCCACTGTCTGTCTCTCATGATGTGTTTCTCTACTAGGACGGTCAGTCTAGAACAGTCCGGCAGTTTCAGTTCACGGATTGGCCAGAGCAGGGCGTGCCAAAATCTGGTGAAGGCTTCATCGATTTCATCGGTCAAGTGCACAAAACAAAAGAGCAGTTTGGTCAGGACGGGCCCATCACAGTACACTGCAGGTAGAGAATTGACAATGTGTTTCAGCCTTTTTTTCATGTTAAGTGTTCAATTAAGTAATCCGTCTTCAGCAAGAGACTGATTTATGAAAGCGTTTGACAAGGGGTTTATTTTGTGATAATTAACTCCCTTGACTGTATGTTCTACTTCTTATTGCAAAGTTAGCTACCGAGTCTATAGAAAATGAAATATATAGATTTGAATCAAATGACTTGATTATATGTTTATAGTACAGGTAGTCATTGTATATATAAAACAAAAAAATCATGATTCAAAATGCCAATCAGATGAATCAAATGATCTTAATGTATGGCTCGGTGTACTGTTTTCTGTGATGTGTTTGTGCAGCGCTGGTGTTGGGAGGACAGGTGTATTTATCACTCTGAGTATAGTTCTGGAGAGGATGCGTTATGAAGGAGTGGTAGACATCTTCCAGACTGTCAAAATGTTGCGTACTCAAAGACCAGCCATGGTGCAGACGGAGGTAAGCTTGCACACTGCAACCCACATGATGCACGATGCAGTACTCAAGTCTTTCTACTTATACTACTGTCAGTTCCAGAACGGATTTAGACTAGTACAAGCATTTTTCAAATATTGAATATTCCGTAGCTAAACATGCAAAGCCATTGGTCTGTTTCTCACAACTGTGATTTTACATCTTATAACTGCTTTATTACTTGTTTTTGTTACTTCTTATCTCTTATTGCAACTATTTCTCACAAATGTGACAGCAATTTTATAGTTCCTAATTGCATCTATTTTGAAACTTAGACTATATATTTCATAATTACAATTACTTAATTATAATAATTGTGACCCTGGAGCACAAAGGCAGTCTTGAGTCGCTGGGGTATATTTGTAGCAATAGCCAAAAATACATTGTATGGGTCAAAATTATAGATTATTCTTTTAATCCAAAAATCATTAGGATATTAAGTAATGATCATGTTCCATGAAGATATTTTGTAAATTTCCTACCATAAATATATTAAAATTTGTTGATTACTAATATGCATTGCTAAGAACTACATTTGGACAGCTTTATATCATCTCATCATTAATCCTATGATATCACGTATAAAACAAAATGTTATTATGCATATTAACACATTACTGTCAGTGTATTGATTGATATTTATACTACGTGAGTGAAGTTATAAGTGTTTTTATTATTACCAAACTTACCAAAACTGATGCTTTCAATCAGGTTTGGAAGTCCAAATGGCACCAAACTTGAAAAAACATTAGATGACACGTTTAAAACAATAACAATTGATCATTTACACTGGTAGTGCCTTAATTTTCTCAATAATTCGATTTTTTTTGCACGCTCAGATCCCAGATTTTAAAATAGTTGTACTGTATTTCGGCCAAATATTGTCCGATCCAAACTATACATCAATGGAAAGCTTATTTATTCAGTTTTGTGATCCAGGTTCACAATTATGGATATATTTCTCATTATTGTGACTTTACATTTCATAATTGACTATTTCTTATAACTGTGACTTTATTATTCCTTATAATGGCTTTATATCCCAAAATTGACTTTCTAGTAAATGTGATATTATTTAGGATATTTGTATCTTCACAACTTACGACTATCACAGAATTGCGACTATTTTGCATAATTGTTTCTTCACCTTGCATATAAAACTGACTTTATTTCTCATAATTATGGATTTCTAATATCACAAAAATGTACAAAGTTTAATTTACCATTTTCTTTTTTCAGTAGTATACTGATCAGCACTCTGAGATTCGGCTCAAATAATGTTTGTTTGTGTTTGTGTGTGTGTGTGTGCGCGCCCTCCACAGGAGCAGTACCAGTTCTGCTATCGAGCAGCGCTGGAATACCTGGGCAGTTTTGATCACTATGCAACATAAAACCTTCCTCTGGACCGAGGGCCACATCATCACACACGGAGACCTGCATCTGATCAGTGTGACAGTCTCTTTCTGTTGCTCACAGCTCAAGAGTCTGTTTGATTTCTCTCGACAGCACACAGTTTAACAGCCAGACAGAGAGGGAGGGCAGCTGGGATACAGAACTGTCACAACAAATTGTAGCTCCATTCATATAGCTGAAAGTTGTCGAGTCATATTTGGGGTGGATTCAAACTCTGGCAACCAGCCAACAGAACCAATGAGATCGCGTGTGCTGTCTGGACCGATTCGACAGACCAATGAGATGCCAAAAGCAAGGGAGGAGACAACAGTCAAACTATTTAACGGTACTTTTACATCTCAGAATTCATTCAACACCAGACAACCCCCCGGCCCCGGTTCATTGAGGAATGCAGTCCAGGTTTAAAGTTTCCACTGTTTTTGTCACCAGTTTGTGGATAGTAGATCCACAGACTCACTTAAAATGAAATTCTGCCACAGCCGAAGTATTGGTGCTTATGCTAGTATGCTGTTCGTTTATCTGTAGCACACACACTTAGATATATACGTGCATATCTATCACAGATGAACAAGCTGAACATGGAGATTTGTTTAAAAACAAATGTGCAATATTAAAGTGAACCACACCTTCAAGGTTAAATCCACTCAAGTATTAGAGATATTCTCACTGTAATTATATCGTCTCATTATTCCTATATGATATCAAGTATAAAACAAAATGTTATTATGCATATTAGCACATTTTATATATATATATATATATATATATATATATATATATAAAACTGTCAATGTATTGATTGATATTTATACTATGTGAGTGAGTTGTCAGTGCATATAAGTTACAAAAAGTACTGATTGCAGTAACATTTAAATAGTTTTTATTATTATTATTATTATTAAACTTACCAAAACAGATGCTTTAAATCAGGTTTGGAAGTCCAAATGCCACAAACTATCTGAACATGACACGTTTAAAACAATAACAATGGATCATTTACACTGGTAGTGCCTTATCATAGTCACATGTTTAAAATGGTTCTCTATTTAAGTTAAATGTTCCACATTTATGAATATGAACCTGCTTTTATTTAAAAAAAGAGATAATTAGTACAAATGAATTCAATTCAGTTACATCCATCAGAGTGAATTTTAATATATATTTCACATCAAGACCAAATTTAAGTACCAGGGTGATTTATTCATCAATTAAAGTACTGCCAAGATGACTAGACAATATTACTGAAAGCCAATATGTGTCCATTTTTGAGAGGACACACGTTTATTGTATCTATATTTGGCTAAGAGAACTGCATATTCCATTACATATATAATAGCTATTATAAATTATTTTGATTTGAGTGTGCAAGAGGAAATAGTCCACAGCACTGCAGGAAACGTTCATTTGTAACGGTTACTGTTTTTATTCTTGTTTTATCAGTGTTATTATGATCGTATCAATGGTGTTAGTGTGCTAACATCAACAACAAAAAGGCAGTTTTTCATGCTGGTGAGGACGCATTCGAAAAGAGGATTTCAAAACTCAGAGCTAGTTGCTTCAAACGAAATCAGATTTTAAAAGACTTTTCACTTTTCACAGTTGGATGTCCAGAATTTGATTCCGAAAACTTTGATGCATGATGAATTAGATCTACAACTTCGGCAACAAACCTAACGTGTCTGTATCAACGTCATGGACCATGACAGTCTTAAGGTTATGCTTTGGGATATGACTGCACTGTTGTTCTATGCACTAACCCTTACTATTTCTTCAACACAGAATGTTATTTGTATTGAATGAGATGAATTTTAGTGTTGCTCACAGTGTGTGCATGTTAAGAGAAACACAAGTTTTGGTTCCAAAGCTTAAGAGAAAATATGTGCATAATGTTATTGTTGAAACCTGTTGTTTAATATGAGTGGTTCTCCTTCAAGTCCACCTGCAATAGTCATCATTCAGTAATTCCTGAGGAAGTCTGGTCCCTGCAAACTTCAGCTCATTTCCCTTTGGGTCTAAGGAAATGTTATACTTTCTTTACTTTCGCAGCATCTTTGTCTACTTTTATTTTTTTAAACCAGAGTTGAGTTAGTTTTGTATTTTGAAAAGCTAACATGCAAATCTTCCACTATCTACCTTCTCCATATCGTTACATCTTACAGCGTATTAATATCATAACCAAGTTTCAGGGGTTTTCAAATGTCAACTTTTGTTGAAACTAGCTATGCTTATATTTTCTAGAGGATGTCAATTAGCATTTGTTTAATGGGACATTCTATGCTAATCTCTCTCTCAAAAAAAAGTCATCTATTTTCCAGTGCATGACGGTCACCATTTGTACAGAGACGAAGGCACCCTCAGATTTTGACGAATCATGTGAAAAATAAACTAGCACAATCTGTATCATGTAATCTGACCAAATATCCATTTTCATATTGTTGAACATTGTGTGGTTTTACAATTTCACCCATCAACAATTAATGTGAAACACAAAAGGGAAATCTTTTACCTCTGGTTTTTGTATTAAATGTAAATATTTCAGAGGACATTTCTTTCTTTTTTTAATTTTCCTACTTTATGTTGTAAGGACAGATGTGTGAGGATACAACTGTATTGGAAAAGTTTTATTTGTTACAAATAAAATGGTAAGAACTTGTTTTGAGGAACTTTCCATTCGTCCTGATCAGTGATTGGTTTTTAATGAGAATACTCAAATATCTTAACCCTATAAAATATTATGTTTGATACAGTAAGGTCTTTAAATATCAATATGATCAAACCTTTGTTCAAAACACTTCTACAAGCTTTTTGTCATCTGACTGATAGTTTATACTTTTTTGTATAATTTTTAATGTTTAGTGTCATCATCTTTTTGTTGTTAAATCTTTACAGATTTTTATCAAGTAAATGAAGTAGATTTTATCTTAGTTGAACACTTATTGGACTGAAGCAACTTAAGTTTACTTGATAATGCATAGATGACTTTTTTTTAAACAAATCAATGCTCGTAGCAAATATGATACGCAAGACTTGAGTAATATTTATTTGTATTCATTCAATCGTTGTATTGCATTGCATTACATGATTTGCCTCCAAGATAAAAACACAGCTTTGGATTTTAAATCTAAGCATTATCATTTTACTAAGACATTATTGGGAGATACGGAGTGACATCTGGTATTTATACGCATTTTAAGTATTATGTAATTCCACTGATTTACATCACAAGCTATCAGAATTTCATCTTATTTTTGGCCATTTAAATAGCAATTGATCTTGCTCAATTTAGGCTGATGAAAAAAACCCTGATGTTTTACTTGAATAGTAATAATCTAACTATATCAAATTATATGAACCATGAAAACCTGATGTCTCCAATATGATACTGAACCAAAACCACTAACTTTTTTTTATATATATATATATATATATATATATATATATATAATGATTTCTTATGGCAGGCGTTATAGGGTTAAAATGATCTCCCTTTCACTTAGAGGTAGAAGTAACTGTTCTTAATTGTCTAAAAAGATTTATGATTGATTCAATCTTACTGAGATTATTGCATTTAGCCAAAAACACTGACCGATTAACAGCTGTTGCCCGGTTTAACAATTTAGCAATGGCTAAACATTCGTTCTTTGTTTTAGTAAACTTAGATTCAATTCTGTGCCAAACTCACTTCATGTTTAGGAGATTTCAATATTGTATATATCTCCTTTGCTATTAAATTGGAGATGCATTTCAGCACTACACGATCCATCTACACCTGTCACCCATTATTTTATTACATTTTAGACACACACTGAATAGTTTAGTTTAACTGTGGGAACAAAGAGTGCTGGTGGTAAGCCTTTCACATTTGTAACTAATTCCAGCCACTTTTATAAGGCCTTAGGAATTGTGAAGTGGTTTGTTCTTTTTCATTTCGTATGTAACTTTCTGGTTCCAAGTGTCAATTTGACCTTTTTCCCAATCATTTACTACTTTGTGTGTGAAGCTTTCAAATACGCAGTCATTTCTGAAGTGAAATGAGGCAAATCAATGTGTCGTTTGGCTCAAAAATACACCAAATTACAGCTGATTCTGAAATAAATCACTCCTTTCTGAAAACACAATGGTTATGTATTTCAATACAGTCATTGTTTCTTGTTTCATCAACTCATTTTGACACACAAACACATGCTCAGTTTCAGAATAATATTCATGTTTACTATGACACTACTGCAGATGTCAGGTAAAAAGGCCATCACTCAATCACAAGCACTCTGGGAACCAAATGAAGGAAAACTAAAGTAACAACACTCACATCGCATTCCCGACTGCTTTAATAAATCAGAGCAAATGTGTCTCTTCCACTTAGTCTCATTCAAGCAGTAATCAGCTGTATAAAACAGTCAAGCACATTCTACAAACCTGCATTGGAGAAGTCAGTCAACAAGCAAACATTATATGAGTGGGACGTTCACACATTCACTACCATCTGTCAGCATACAAGCATTGATATTCAAGGAGAAAGCATTCCAAAGTTCTCC
This sequence comes from Carassius auratus, assembly GCF_003368295.1. Lineage (NCBI taxonomy): Eukaryota > Metazoa > Chordata > Actinopteri > Cypriniformes > Cyprinidae > Carassius > Carassius auratus. The sequence goes on along the minus strand of NC_039243.1, from coordinate 29,242,217 downwards.
CAAAGACGACATGATTTTCATCAACATTCAAGTTCATATGTGTTCTTTTTTTCTTTTTACATGTAAAACCTCTTGTCTGTGTTTTGATTGGCAAATAGTTAAAAACTGTTAGTGGCATCCATGCTGATCGGTCGCTTGTCTGTTTCAGTCTTGGCCCTTTAACAGTTCATGAAGCATGAAAAAGGTTTTGCTACAGGCATCTGGGAAAATAACAGATTTGATCTCCCAAAACACAATGATGAGTAACATAATTCCACACTGAACTGAATGGAGAAAAAACAACTGATCATTCTCTTGTTATGCAGATTGATTTCTTTAGCTTATCTGTTTAAAATAGTATGTCTGTTCATTTTTTCGTACCAACATTCAAATTTCAATACTGCTGAAGTTCTACAAAGGCATAAATAGAACAGAATATAATACAGGAGAATGTATAAAATGCAAAATATAACTTTTTTTTCCCCTTTCAGTTTTTTTTTTCTTTCTTTTTTGTGTGGAAATGATAGTTACCAGAGAGGCAAATGAAGTTTTTGAGAGCAGGAAAACACCTAGTATACCCCTGAGATTAAAATAAATTCCCCATATGCAAGTGAGACCAGCTGATCTACTCATTGCGCTACAGAAAACTTGAAGGCACAAAAACTGGGGCTTTTAGACCCCAGGGCTCCACACACACACACACACACACACACACAGCTGAAGACCCCAGTTCACTTGTAACAAATGACTCCCAACACTTCACACTAGTACAGAACACTTTAAATAATCGCGGTAACAAAATCAGCGTTCGTGCGGATCAGGATACTTCAACCTGGGGCCCATAGTGGAAGGAGATTTAACAAAAAAAACAAGTAGAAATAAAAAAGACCAGCTGAGTCGAAAGTCAAAGTTCATAGTTTAGAGAGAGCAAGGCAGTGATTGAAGGTTAAGAGCCAGGATTGAGACGCTCTGTGAATGATAGACGGCTTGCATTAAGTCTGGATAATCATGGATCATGGTTCGGTGAAAATCAAAACTTCAGGACAAGAACGGTCACCTAGATAATCTATATATAGCAGAGTTATGTTCCTCTTCTTTTCATATCGTTTTAACCCAACATATACTTAAACATATAGTCTTTATATTTATATATAGATACACATAATTCGGAAGAAAGTCAAGAGTATTATATTAAAACAAGGCTTTTCAAAGGTTGTTATGCACAATATATAAATGTATGTTACAAGATATACAAGGGTTTAAGTCACAACAATACATCCAAGCATTCAACACCATACCTTTGGCTTGAAGATTAGTTTAACGAAGTATACGAATAATGACAACTAAAACTGTTGGAACCTGTTCAGACGCAAAGAAGTTGCTATTTTAATGTGACGGAGAACAAAAAAAAAGGATATTCAAGTTTTATGCTTTTACACTTTTGATAAAAAAAGTGTGAATTCAACCCTCAAGTTGAGTGATATTGAATTTCGACAACACTCAGAGCATAAAAAAAAAGAGCAGGTAATACGATAAACTGTATTTTTCAAGTTTGTCATTCCACATGTGCAAGTCAGTATTTATTTAAAAAAAAAATTATAAAAATGCTACAACTCGTACATCAAGCCACAGTCTCTGATCACATCTGGATCGGAGTGAAAAATAAGGGCTTGAAAAAGTGGCAGGACAAAAGCATCTTCCTCAGCGGTGGAGTCTACCTGTAGCCAGGAGAGGGGAAAAGAGAGCTTGTTTTCCTTGCGTGTCTTCTGCGCCCTCTCCTTTCCTGATTCACTCGCTGTCAGTCTCCAGCTCGGTGTCGGACCACTCCACAGGCTGCAGCTGGCCTGTCTGTTGGGCGTACTCGATCACTGCTTTGTAGCAGAAGTAGTACTGGTCCCACGTTTGGATGCTGAAGGCACGCTGTGTCCGCATGCGACGCACCGTCTGCTTAATGTCCACTGTCCCGATGTCCTCCAGACGAGAGAGACAAATGTCTAATGTACAAAACGTGCCTTAGGATGAAGAAAAAAGAACAAAAAAAATCTTAAGAGACGCTGTAGTGTTGTTAAGCAATGAGATCAAAGATGAAGTTAGAAACTGACCTGTTCGGCCGATGCCTGCGCTGCAGTGCACCACCACTGGGGGGCCCCCTGGGGGTCCCATCCAATCAGGATACAGTGTTCGTAATGAGGATTCTTGTCTCTGTTTCACATGCGCCCGGAAATCCAACATGGCCGACGCTGACTTAGGAACACCAAAATCTGGCCAGCTCATGTAGAGGTAATGAGACAATTCCCTACATTCCCCTGTCTGAAAGAGAAGCTTGTCCTGTCATTTATGTTTCCACGACATCATAATGGACAATCAACATATAAAAAGAATCAACATGCATCTTTAATTACACAATATGCATGTGATGTTATGGTGCTGTTCTCAGGTAGAATAATTCCAAAAGTGGACCAGACTTCATCTCAATAGTCAAAACAGCTGGTTAAATGAAACAAATTTCTATGGCTGAGTCAGTGCTCATGAAAATAAACTACACTAAGAGAAAAACAGAGACTGAGGGACTGACCTGAGTGTTGAAGAGCTCCAGGTGTGATAGCTTAAAGTCCTGAAACATCTCAATGTGGACATTTCTCACCAAAAAGTACCCATAATCCTCAGTGCGCCCAGCCTCTAATGGCCAGTACTGTCCACACTTCACTCTGCCTCGCTCTACAACTCTGCGACAGAGATCAAGAGTCATTAATAGGGCTGCAGGATAAATCCAGATGGAATTTAGATCACGTTTCAACAGAAGCTGCGACTGTCATGTGTATCTTTCAGTGAAGCATGGTTCTGTGATCAGCAGTAAATCTCCATCCGAAGGCCAGAGGGCGCTCTCGCCCTGAAAATCCAAATATGCCTCACATAAAAAAATACAGGAAAAGCCTATAGCTGTAGCTGGTTAAACAGAAGATTTAACTGCTTTTATTGATTCAACATGACTAATAAACACACCATTATGACGATATATGGTTCATTGGAGTTATTATTATTATTATCATTTTCATTAAAAGAATTATATTTATAATGTGATGCCTTTATGAAATATGTTGTGTGCCATATTCTGTGTAAGAAGCCACATCATCTCACAGAAGGATTTATTTCAAACACTCGACTGATGTTATGAAGTGAGTTTGTAATATAAATATGTTATTAAATGTGGTATTTCACAGAGCCGTAGTTCACAGAGAAGCTAAACAAACAGCTGTCGTTATCGTAAACGATTTCTCGTGAAATAAAATCGTCTGCAATTTTTTTCTGGATCTTGTCGGTGAACTACTGCTCTGTGTAGTAAATGCTGCTCCATCTGAAAGCACATGGTGATGATTTACTGCTGATTACAGACCGGCTTTACTAACAAAATGCACGACAATAGCATTCGATTAATTGTGCAGCCCTAGAACAAATATTGAGTATTTGTAACTGAAAATGATACAACAAAAATTAAACACTTTCTTTAGCCATTTTAGCTGAAAATATCAACCAGTGTATTCACTTAAATATAAAAAAAATATTTTCAATTGAGAACATATTTGACAGATACGATTCAAACTAAAGAAAAAATTGAAAGTCGTCCCTTGGTGCTCATCATTTTACAGTTTGAAAAATGCAGTATACAGAAATAGTGTAAAATATTATACTTTGCAGGACCTTTTTTTAATATATCAAGAATTTTCAGCATTACTACTCATCTTCAGAGTCACATGATTCTTCAGAAATCATTCTAATACACTGACTTGGTGTTCTCAGTGTTGTTTTTTTAACTGTTGTATTACCAGCTGTATTATCAATATTGAACACAACTTTACGCTGCTTAATTCTTTTTACGGAAACAACGATGCTGCATGGTTTTCATTAATTTCAGGATTCTTTCATGCATGCATCCTTGCGAAATAAATAAAAAATATTTATTAAAAAAATTATAATAATCTTATCAACCCCAAACTTTAGAATGTTATTTTTGTTAGCTGAAGCCTTACAGTGTGTTCACACCAGATGTGAAGCAAATATTCGCATCGCAAGTCACACTGTACCTGTTGTCAAAAAGTCCCAAATACAATAAAAAGCCAAACGCTTATGTGTATAGGTTCACAGCACCATCCATAGGAGGATGAATAATGTTAGGATCCTGTATTAATCTATGTGTTCAACTGGAAGTGTCAAGAAGCTCTTTGCTGACTGGCTTGCACGAGAATGCATCACTGAAATATTCCGATCAGTCAAATTTTGGAGCATGCACATGAAGATGTGATTGAGGCGAATATTGTGCATTCATGATAAACGCGTCGCGCAATTTGTGTCTTTGCATTGTGTATGTAATCTATCCATGCAAATAATTATACTCGCTTCTAGTGTGAACACACCAGACTGTCCCATCCAAAATCCTGTTAAAGAATCATTAAAACATTCCTTAATTTTACACAGAAGGAAACAAACCTTGTAGTCATAACAATGATTAAAACCATTTGCTCCCACACCATTCGCCAAAAGTCTCCAAACGTTTTTGGCAAAGGACCTGAAACAACCCAAACATTTATATTTACACACATACACTGACATCTGTAACATGCATGTGTGTGTACTTCAAAACACAATGTTTATTCCTACAAAGTGTCTCACCCTGAGTAGCGATGTAAGCATTACTCCTCTTGTAACCATCCATGAAACTTGCATTTATGTAGTCAGATGTCTGAAAGCAAACAATCACATTGATGAAGAAAGAATCAGTGTTGAACCAAACTACAAAAAAAATGTTTTAGTTAAGTGAATTAAAAATATTAGATGAAAAACAAACCAAAACATTTTATTTGAATTAAGTACTAAAATTAATATACCTATAACTGACATACAAATAAATTGGTTACATAAAATTAAAAATAATAATAATAATTATAAAAGACAAAAGCACATAAAATAAAAAAATGAAATAAAAAATGAAAGCCAATTCAAAATATTCTTAAATACTATAATAGTATATAAATAATACTATACTAAAATAACACTGCATTGAACAATGACAATCATGAGGAAGATCATAAAGGAAAAAGGGCATTACTCTGACCTCATCATCCTCATTGTTGAGCGGACAGAGTCGAACACGTGATTGGTCGAGGCAGAGCACATCACTGTAGCGATTCTTTATCTGGTTAGAAGCTTTCCTGTGAGAATAAACATCATTTATATAAGCAAACACTTCTCTGACTATAAACATATCATCTTAACAGCCATTTGTTTAAAAGTAAAAGCCACTTACTTAGAGTAGTCAAAGGTTCCAGCAGGAGGTTCTTTCCGGATCTCCTCGTACTCCTGATAAATGCCCTTCTTCTTTTTACATTTCACGTGTTGCACCAGATCCTGCACGCTCATTCCGCCCGGCTCAGCCACATGCACCGACAATGTAGCCGTCTCCGTCATCGTTCCCGGTAACCAGCTCATATCCGGGGCGGGGCTGTGATGGAGGGGCGGCAGCGGCCTCGATTTCAGTGGAAGGGGTGGAATGCCATCCCCTCCGTCGTCTTCCTCTTCCAGAAACTCCACATCCTGTTGGACGTCCTCAGCACCATTGCCATCCTGCCTCCTCTCGTCCAAACATGCGCCTTCCATACCTATAGTCCCTCCTGGCACTGTTGCACCAGCTGTGAGTTTTTGGTGCAGGGGTGTGTCTGGGGGCGTTTCTGACTGTGGGGGCGGCTGCCGGCCACGTCCATTTACGACATTGGCGTTGGACCCCGAGATTCCCCCTGAACCTGGCAGTACAGAGCCATTCCAATGTGCATGCCCCGCAGTTCTGTGGTTCTGCAGATTGGCATTGCCGTCATCCAGTATGGGGCAGTTTGAGTTCAGTCCGTCCCCCAGGAGGGTGGCCCCTAAAGTATTGGCAGTTAAGGGGTCTGCTGAAGTTTTTTGGCTATGCTCCATGGAGTAGGAGTGGAGGAGACTGCCCAAGCAGTCCCCAGTGACATAGGGAGAGTTATTGGGGTTGTTGGGGCTGGAGTTGACACAGGACTGGATCCAGGCAATGTGGCTATACTGTGACGAGCCACCCAAATGTTCTGGAAGGGAGCTGAATGGGATGTGATTGACCAGTTCGTGGGCTCTTACAGTGCACACCTGTGGAGGCATCACATGCATACAAACATTCAAAGTATTGCACCCTTAAAAATACAAATATAGGACTGTCCATTTAAAAAAAATTTAGTTTTGCATAAACGGAGCTCTAGACATACCCTTTCTCTCAGTTTCTCTCTCACAAACAGACGGAGTACCGCAAATGGTGCTCTGAACCACAGCGGAGATGACACAATAAAGACGCATTTCAGACGAGCAGGGAAAGCCCCCTAAATCACAAAAACGACCGACAGTAAACAACACACACTGTGCCAATCCCATTCACAGACCCACCCACTAAACAAAATCAAGAACATAACCTTTTGCAAGCTTAGGGTTGATAAGATTGTTGAATGTAGTCTCTTGAGCTCACCTAGGCTCCATTTATTTGATCAAAAGTCAATAATAGAATTTAAACATTTATTTTTCTCTTTAAGACAGACTGCATTGTTTCAATATATGTCTGATACACAACAGTTTTCAGACAAAACTGGCTGTGTTTATGAGGATACTCACCAGGACGGGCTTTTTAACATAATTTTTTGTGTATTTGGCAGCATAAGTGCAATAAGCTGTGAAAAATAACTTAATATGGTACTCGTAAGGTGTTTGAGTGCTTTGGATGTGACTGTGAGCACACAGGAAACTACTGTGGGGGATGCGGCTTCCGAATGGTTTATAATGGGGTTTTGTTAAATGTGAGCCAAAATCATCACAATTAAAAGAACAAAAGACTTAAACTACTTCAGTCTGTGTGCACTGAATTTATTTAATACACGAGTTTCACAATTTGAGTTGAATTACTGAAATAAATGAACTTTTCCACGACATTTATTGAGATGCACCTGTATGCCTGTAAGTGTGTGGATGGCCAAGCGCTGTACTCAAATGTGCTTGCAGACATTTTCATTTGCATTAGCTGTAGGCTCATCCTCCCTTTGCTGTTCTTAAAGCTTCCAATCCAGAAAGGCACTAGATGCTGAGGATTTGCTCCCATTCTGACCCTATAGCATAAGTGAGGTCAGCAAGTAAAGAGGAGCGATGGATCCTAAGTTTCTAAAGTTGTTGAGTGGGATTCAGGTCTTTGTGCAGGCCAGACAAGTTCTTTTAGAAAAATCTCAGAAAATAATCTATGTATGGTTCTTGGTTTGTGCACAGGGGCACTGTAATGGTGTGTGTGGGGGGTGGGGGGGGGTTAGTCTCTTTTAACTAAAAATGTTAATCTAAGGAGGATGTGTGGCTATGTGCTTAATTATAAGCACCTGTAATAGGCTGAGCTAAAAAGCAAAATCTGTTCATTAAAAGGGGATGACTGCATACTTCTCATCAATTCTGGACAAAACAAAGAGACTTGGTCTCATGCACTCAATTATTGGTCTCGCTAGTTAGCAGGACTGAACAGTAACATTTTTAAAGAAATGTCTTAAGAACTGGTCATTATTTCCATTGCTCCACTATTGAATCTTTTTTTAACCAAATAGACACTGTTTCCAAAAACAAGATTTAAACTGCAAAAACTAAAACACTGAATATTAAAGTTAAAATAATCACATATAATCACACTTCACAAATTGAACAAGAATGAAGAAATATTGTATCCTCTACACTACCATTCATTTGTTTGGAAAGTTGTCCTGGAAAGTTTCCAAAATATCTGGAATATTTCCGAAAGTTACTGGAAATTTTCCACCTTTTTGCAACCCTATTGACAATATATTATCCCTGACATATTGTGAATTTTCAATACATCAACCAACCAGATTTGTATGGGATTGAATATTGATAAAGCTCCAGGAGTACAGCAGTAAATACAGATGAAAATCTTCCTATATATCCAAACCCCTCTGAGTTCTGTTAACACCATATGAACGCAGTATGAAACATACAGATGGTCTTGACAGCACTAAAAAATACTTACTTTAAGCAGATTCAAAATCTTGACGCAAAGCTCATAGTCAAAATTGGCATACGTGGAGTTAGTCATATCATAGATAAAAATGAGCCCGTCTCTCTGTGTTTGAACACTGGGGGAAGAGAAGGATGTTTTAGATGAAGATTCAGAGCTGTTAAAGACATTACATTTGATCAGATTTACGGAAGTGGTCTATTTTACCTCTCAATGGCCTTGTCTAGCTGATATATAATGGCCTGAAGAACAGCCTTATGGGTAGTGAGGTGTGGGCGATGAAGACGTGCTGTAAAAAGCGCCAAAGCCGCACCATTCGCGTCACGGCCGGGCTATACACACAAAAGCCAAATGAATGCATACACAACTTGTAAAAACATTTGCACAACTAATACATGGACACACATGACAAGAACAAGTCAAATGTACTGTCTGCAAAAGTTGAATTGATGCTGATTAATCTTTATACCATTGGAATAATTATCTTGCAAGCTCATTGATCTGAAAACTGTTTAAGACGTGATGAATACATCAGAACTGGATAAACAAACACTAGAGCAAGCTGTATACAGCACAACCCTGCATGAAAAAAGACTGAAACAAACAGTAATGTTCAGACTAAACAAAGATCATGGAACTGCTCTGTGTGAGATGGTGTGAAATCACGGATTTAATTACCTTAGTCTTCACTAGCAATGATGGTGGCCTTTATTTTATACTTTATTTACAGGGACTGTAAATATGAATGATCGCAACTTGCACTGTTTTTGGTTAGCATAATCTGAAAGTGATTAAAAAATTGTTGTGTCCAAGTTCCTGTAACTGCGCTTTACCGAAGTTTGGGTTGCTTACTGAGAGTTTCCAGTTAACTGTCTTTGCAAGTGCATATATAGATTACAGTTCAGAAGTGTGAGGGGTCAGCAGGATTTTGCAATGATTTTGAAAGAAGTCTCTTATGCTCCCCAATGCATTTATTTGATTGCAAAATACATTAAATTATTGTGAAATATTACTTATATTATGAAATATTACTTAAATTTCAAATAAATATTTTCCTATATGTGACCCTGGACCACAAAACCAGTCTTAAGTCGCTGGGGTATATTTTTAGCAACAGCCAAAAACATATTGTATGGGGTCAAAATTATAGATTTTTCTTTTATGCCAAAAACCATTAGGATATTGAGTAAAGATCATGTTCCATGAAGATATTTTGTAAATTTCCTACCGTAAATATATCAAAACTTAATTTTTGAATTTGAATTATTCCTGTGATGCAGAGCTGATTTTTCAGTGTCACATGATCCTTCAGAAATCATTCTAATATACTCATTTGCTGCTCAAGAAACATTTCTTATTATCTTTTTTTCTGCTAAATATCTTGTGGAAATCGAATATATTTTCAGGATCCTTGAATAAAAGAAAATAATACAAACCTTTTATAACAATATACATGTTGTTGCTGACACTTTTGATCAATTATTATATATTAACTGCTTTAAAAAATCTCAATGACCCCAACCTTCTTAATGGTAATGTTCCAACAGCATTTTTTACACCGTGAGCCAATTCAAAACTAAAATTGATCACTGAATTCAATGATGAACTGCCTTAAACTGTCATTTTGCTTTACTGACACACTGTTTTCCTAATGCATGTTGTTCAGTTGCTTTGACGCAATGTATTTTGTTTAAAGCGCTATATAAATAAAGGTGACTTGACTTGATAAATGATTAAAAAGCTCATCACACTCGCATATAAATCATTCACCAACTGACAGCAAATTGATAAAATTTGAAATAGTTTTTGTCTAATAGTCTGACCACACCAAGAGTCTAACAAATCATGCCATCTCCAATCTGTCTAACTAAAATGTTCCTGCAGCAGAAAAGCAACGGCATACTGGTAACAGCATCCAAAAATCTGGCCTGGACATCAGTAATGTTCACACATTATGTTCGTGTGAAACCGTACTCACCAGAACTGTGAATTTCCCACAAAGTAACTCGCTCCTTAAAGGCTCCTCATTTGGGTTAATATTGTAGATGCCTTCCTTTATTCTGGTGTTCTGTAAACACACAGAAGCATTAGAATGTAAACTGACTCTCTCATACACCACACCGAATTTTATCATCTGAGCAACCAGACACACACACAAACTTTTCACATTACCTTGTAAGCTTGGAAGAGGTCTATGGCTCTGGAAACATCAAACTTTCTTGCCGTGAGGAACTTAACCGCTGTCACCTGACTGACAAGATCTGCTTTCTGAGACTGTTCCAGACACCTGAGCTCAGCCAGGAACTCCTCCACCGCCTGGCACACACACAAACATGAATTTCATTAGGAGCTTTACTCCATCCAATGCTCTATTTTTGTATATTTATTGTAATAAATACTGTACTTTATAGTGTTGATTGTGTCTGGCTGCTGTTACTAGAGATAAACCAATGTATCAGCCTCACTGATATAAATCAGTTGATATTTGGTATTTTGAGATCATCGGCATGGCCAATCAATAACCATGTTGGCTTAACTAAAGTTTGGCTGATTAGCCTGACACCCGCTGACTGCAAACAGCATCCTTTCCCTTGACAGACTTTCATAAGTCAATATTTATTCTGGCAAAGCATATTGAGATGAATGAGAATGCTGAATGAGTTGCTTTCTCCAGGTATTATAATAGAAATGTTAGCTATCCCTTGTTAAAAAAAAACAAAAAAGTTTTTGTGAATTTTGAGTGGATCTTATGTAGAGCTGCACAATAATGGTTAAATGGTTAATGACAATAAATCTGCTCAAAAAATATAATCACGATTTTTAACCATGATTCCTTTTTTATTTACATTTCATCAGTGCTATTGTACTCTAACATAGGTCCCATTCAAGAGAAAATCAACTGGCATAGTTTTCTTGCAGATTTAATCACAGCGAACAGCACAAATGAGCATGTGAAAGTCAAACTTACAGCATTACATCATTATTAGAGCAAAATATCTCAATAGAGATTACTGAAATACAATTTACATGTTTGCCCATGTTTTCTGGTTGGGTAGATTAAGTAAACCACTGAGCTAAAAATACATACATTTAACAGAAAATCTAATTTCAGGCAATTATTGCAAACGATTATGCTTTAAAAAAATAATAATAATAATCTTGATATATAAAGAAATTAATATTTTATTCAGCATGGGCAATACATTTATTGAAGAGTGACAGTAAATACATAATGTTACAAATAATTTATATTTCAAATAAATATAATAATATAAATAAAAGATATATTAAAACATATGAATGATTTCCGAAGGATCAGGAGACAGTCAAAACTAGCAGCACGTAACATGTTAAACTATAAAATGTTATGAAACATACGCTGATGACACTCAACTCTAGCCTACTTCTCATTCCAACCAGAAGATTCAACGGTAGCTTCACACTGCAGCTCTTCTGAAAGACATCTCTGGCTGGATGAAGGACCACCACCTTCAACTCAACCTTGCACAGACAGAACTGCTTATGGTCTCAGCCAACCTAGCACTTTATCCCAACTTCTCTATACAGCAAGGTTCCTCAACCCTAACTCCTTCTAGGACAGCCAGCAACCTTGGAGTTGTGATTGATGAGCAGCTATTAAAGGGTTAGTTCACCCAAAAATGAAAAATATATCATTAATGACTCAACCTCATGTCGTTCCAAATCTGTAAAACCTCCGTTCATCTTCGGAACACAGTTTAAGATATTTTTTAGATTTAGTCCGAGAGCTTTCTGTCCCTCCATTGAACATGTATGTAAGGTAATAAAAACATAATCAAAGTAGTCCATGTGACATCAGAGGGTCAGTTAGAATTTGTTGAAGCATCGAAAATACATTTTGGTCCAAAAATGATGACTTTATTCAGCAATGTCTTCTCTTCCTGTTGTGTTCTGAGTGCGTTCACAATGCTGCTGATGTGTTATCTTTGTTATTGGACGCACCAGATAACACGTCAGCAGCATTGTGAACGCACTCACAACAGACCCGGAAGTTGGTTATTTTTGGACCAAAATGTATTTTCGATGTTTCAACAAATTGACCCTCTGATGTCACATGGACTACTTTGATTAAGTTTTTATAACCTTTCTGGACATGGACAGGAGGAACAGAAAGCTCTCGGACTAAATCTAAAATATCTTAAACTGTGTTCTGAAGATGAACGGAGGTGTTACGGGTTTGGAACGACATGAGGGTGAGTCATTAATGACATCATTTTCATTTTCGGGTGAACTAACCCTTTAAGCTTCACAGAACATATTACTACAACAGCTCGGTCCTGCAGAGTTGCTTCATGCAACATTAGGAAGATTAGACCCTTCCTATCAGAGCAGGCCACACAACTCCTTGTCCAAACTCTGGTTCTCTCCAAAAGAACCAAAGCTCTTTTAGCGGGCCCTCCAGCATGTATACTATCAAGCATCAGCAACTGATCCAGAATGCTGCAGCATGAGGCACAAAATCTCTCTCACAGGTATTTACCTGGACTGTTTCAAACTGGTGGGATGACCTGCCAATCTCAATTCAAGCAGTTGAGTCTTTGGCCATCTTCATAAAATGTCTTAAGGCATCTTTTTCATGAGCACTTGACTAGTTAATGCTAACATTTTCTTATTCTACTTGTCTCTTCTTTTGGAGAAGAAAAAAAAACTGGTATGTGTTACTGTGCTAGACCAACTGAGTCTTGTAAACGGTTGCCATCCTATTGGTCTGAATTGCTTCTATTTGCTCTTCTCATTTCTAAGTCACCGTCTGCTAAATGATTAAATGTAAATAAAAAACACTGCAACAGTCATTTTAAACAACATCATCTCACATTACTGTTTTAATTTGCGATCAAACTCTTTGATCACAATCTTTTTTGACTCCGCTATATTAACATTACACTGGGCATCACTCTCTATTTACAGTCCCTGTATCAGTTGACCACTAGCTAATGTACCAGACGATCTACAGTACATTGCTTTCATTTACCCGACTTTCCAGATGGTTTCCATAAGCAAAACAGAAACACTTTTGCAATACCCAAAGATGACACCACTCAATCAAATGATAATCTGACAGTGTACCGTGCAGACAGACATAATGCTACACTCATATTACACAGTTTCCTCAACGACTCAGCACTAGATATGAGTGTTCACGCTCAGACAGAGACACAAATATAAGAGTCACATTTTCCAGCACTAGAGCACTTCAGGCACCCGGCTACCTCTGTTATGTAGCAACGGCGATATGGAGATTCATATATGCCCACACATTACAGAGATAACGTTACAGGTTTATTAGAATAATGTGAACAGACCGCGAGTCACTTTCGCGTTGTATGCCAACATACTGCTAGACAGCTGCTTCTCAGTCCAACACACGTAAGAGTCATTTTACAAAGCCATATACAAGTTTCATAAAATTATATAATAATACCGGTCAATTAACATATATTAAAAAGTTATAAATGTGCATTATTCTGTAGAGCGCCGCTAGCTGGCTAACACGGCTAGCATTTACCTCAGCTAACGTTACCTCCAAAACAGCCACAGGGCCGATTATCATTAACTTAATTGTTTAAAAAATGATTATCAGCTATATTATGTGATGTATCGTCTTAACACATGCTACAGAGGAGCTGGTGGCGACTCAGCCTGAAACTCCACGAAAGGCTTAATGGAAATATTTAAGGTATCTTACCAGCTCCTCTTGAGTTGTCAGGGCTTCCGCCATCTTGAAGCCTGAGCAGCAACGTCTACGGGCGCGCCGCCGCGCCCTCTCAGCTGTCGGGAACTTTTTTTTTTCTTCTTTTTTTTTTTTTATAACAAAACATTACACGTTTAGAGAACAAATTGGCATACAACTTTTATACATTCAATGAACTCAGTTTTAAGAGGGGCTTAGACGCCGAATACAAAAAACATTATTTATACCATCTATATTAATAAATATAGATTAAACACGGGATAAAATGAAACATTACAATAACTTATATCAAATAAATCTAACGAGATTCCAGCTTTTTTTCTTTTTTTAAACAAAGTTTTGGAATGCTGTCTTAAATAATTTATAAATGCTATAAAAATTAACAAACGTTAAAGTTAACAAACCTTTTTTTTTACCACCTTCCTAGTTTCCAAACTTAATATCTATAAAGGACAGGTTACCATAATTCCACTTTGTCCCATTAGACAGTATAATACTTACAAGCAAAGAATAATAATAATAATATCTGTATTATTTGGAGAGGAGTTACAAAATTCACATATCATTTCAAAATTAAATCTAACCCTTAGAAACTCTCCAGAAGGGTTAATATCATATATTAATAATATCATATATCGTTTCTCTCTTCTGTCGGGAAAGCGCCGCTGATGCCTGTGGCGTGCGTCATGATCTCACGCATGCGTAGTAACTTGGTAAAACTATGCTTGCAAGTACACAAGATATTGATAGACTTTGTAAGTAGGTAGGACAATACTGCAGGCAGTATACTCTTCGAGACAGATTTTAGGTTGGTTAGCGCGTGGTGTTTATAAATCCAAAGTCGCGGATTCGATCCCTGTACCTGACTCACACATAAATGTAGTGCAGTTCTGTTCAATTACATGGTCAGAAGCTTTAATTACCTGTTTAAAGCACTAAGCAATTTCTGAGGAACACTTGATATTTGAAATCACTCAAACAAACACCCATATCTTGATAGCTCCACCATCAAATTCAAGAACATGGCGATAGGCTAGAAGTGTGTTTTGGTATTCTGTGATTCAGAGAAATCACTTACTGCACCTTTAAATTCCTTCACATTTACTATTGCAGTCTAAAATTGCATGCACTCCAGTAGGAACTTTTTTAATTAAGTGATTACTTTGCAACCATAAAAAAAAAAAAAAAAAAAAAGAGTAAGTTCTGTATAGTGCAAATGTGTGTATTATGAATGTAATCTGGATGCACTACATTCGCCATGTCATAGGGTTATTATATATATTAAGGAATTATGCAATTTCGGATGCAGCATATAACTTTTCTTTAGTAAGTCGAAACACAAAGAATTCCATATTTTCACGTTTCATTTTATTGTACAAAAAAAGAACAAATAGTGTCCAGTGGAATCAGAGTCTGATATGATCGTCTCTATCCTCTGCAGCACCAAAGTTCATTTTTCTCCAGAAGTATTTGTGGATTTCCTTAAAAAAAGGATTATATTTGGTTATATCACATTGCGTAATGAATTATATGGGTATGTTGCACTTTTATGAGTGAGATAAGGGGACAGATTTAATGAAATTACTCACTGAGCTTCTTCATGAAGAATGACAACTTCCTCCTCTTCACTGTCTGAGATTAACATCACTTCATCTGTAACACACATACACACACACATATGGTCCCCACAATGTCAAAAATTTCAGGTTATACTATTCTTAACATGTAGTCCCTACAACATACAGAATATATGGAGCACACACACATCAATTTTTTGGCAGACAATTCCTTCTCAGACAGAATAAATATATATATATGAAGTGTGTCTACAATTACTCTACAGCACAAAAACACACGTCTGACACAGTACCTGTTTTTCTGTCCTCTGTCTGAGATTCATCCTCTTCATCTTCTTCCAGTGCCCATGAGTTCACGATGCCTTCACCTATCTGTGCAGTTCCCATGCCAACAAGAACAGGAGAAGGAACACTAGCTTTGGGGTCAAGGAGTAATACTCAGGTAAAATAATTTATCTGGCACAGCAATATATAGACAATATCCCTTTAAAATGTCACTCATCTTCACTGAGACCTCACTCTACTTCTGCATTTCTAAACAAGATATTAAAACATTCTCAATCAACAGGAGTTTTTCTAAAACTATCTTTAAAGAATCTGTCTGGGCCAGTAGATACGCTTCTGTGGTAGTTTCTGTGCTGTTCACAATGTCATTGGCAGTCTCTTTGACATCTGTCATCTCCACAGGGACTTCATCTCTCTTGAGGGTTGTGATCCGCTCTTTGGGCATGGACTCAGCAAAGCCAAACTTTCCACCCTCCTTTCTAAAAGAACAATCATACATACATATCTGTTATAAAGTAAATAAATAAATAAATGAATATATAAATGTTTATTTTTTTAATTGCTTTATATTTGCTGTAAGACAGAAAGAGTGATAGAAGGACTTTTAAATTTAAATAAAAGCCTTTAAATTTAAGATCAAATTCTAACATCTAAATTAAAAAAAAAAAAAAAAAAACATTAAATGGTTACAAACAACATTAAACATTAAAAACAGACATTAAAGGGGTCATATGACGTTGCTAAAAAGAACATTATTTTGTGTATTTGGTGTAATGCAATGTGTTTATGCAGTTAAAGGTTTATAAATAAATGCATTATTTTCCATGTACTGTACATTATTGTTATTCCTCTATGACTCGCCTTTCTGAAACGCATTGATTTTTACAAAGCTCATCGATCTCAAAAGCAAGGTGTGCTCTGATTGGCCATCTATCGAGTGTGTTGCCAAAACTTGCGTTTATTTCAACGAAACACACAGCCACAGCGTCTCCACGACATGGTAGCGACAGTACAACAGCGATAGTCAAAGTTACACCTTCTTTCTTTCTTTGTTTGAACATTTGGGTGGTGTTATGCAAATCTTCCCACATAGTGATGTAGAGATGTGGGGGCGTGTCTAAACAAGCCGTTTTAGGAGGGCTTGGATGAGTCTTAACGTTTATAAAGAATATCTCTTTGGGTTTGAGACTTTAGTTTTTGCAACTTTATAGATCTTCTTTATACACCAAGAGCTTGTAACACTCCAAAGAGAAAGGAAAACTTGAAATCACATCATATGACCCATTTAAACTACACACACATCAAACCTGATTTTTCTGTCATTCTCTAAGGCCTTGTTGATGAGCTCTGTAATTTCAGAAACTTTTACACTTGCTATTTTACTGCATCTTAAAACCTGAAAGAAAACAAAATGTTTATGATAAATCGATTAAATGAACTAAAAACAAATAAAACTGGACTAAAAATGTATAACTAACACATTCTCTTACCTGGTCTTTGAGAAGCATGATTCCTCCACTAGACTGAATGGAGCAGATCTCTCGATGTTTGTTCATGGCTATCACCAACAATCCATCCTTCACTCGCTCTTCTCGTTCACAAGGGTCCACAAGCAAATAAGATCTTCGGAAGAAATAACAAGTAAACAAAGAATGTAGAAAAATCATTTCTTATGTCAACTGAAAACAAAAAACAGCAAGAACATAACAAAAAGGCAAAACAAGTTCAAAATAAAACTCAGTACATAGTAGCAGTATTTGCTACAAGTCAAGTCACCTTTATTTATAAAGCGCTTTATACAATAAAGATTTTTCAAAGTATCTCCTCAGTATTGAACAAGGAAGTAACGCAAACAATGATGAAACAATGATTCATTGAATTCTGCTGAAAAGAAACTCTAAAAAGACAGAAATAGCTTCAGTCAGTTCAGTAGAATAATAGAAGTTAAATATAGTGATAAGTGTCATTATTCAGCGAGAGTCTGTCAATGTCACAAAATGTGTCAATTATGAAAAGCAAAACTAACTAAACAAACTCAAATGCATTGTGTTTTTCCATTTGCATGCAGAACAAGATCAGTAAAATTTGTGTTGCTGTAAGAGATTGTGTGCATGTGATGTTTCTCACCCCTGCAGGAAGAAAGCAAAGCTGACACATATAGGCATGTGATAAATGCTCAGTGGAATAGGATCTCTCTCCTCTGGACTGAACTGATCAAAAAAAGAAAAGAAAAGAATTGTGACATAAATAACTAATGCAAAATAAAATCCACCTTCTAATCACATATATATATAAACAGCCTAGGCAACGTTTCTGCAGTTTCATGACTCACCACAGTGACATCTCGTCCCTGAATAGCAACATCTGGCCGCCTAAAATGTGAGAGTGCAGATATAGCAGCAATGCTGGCTGCATCCATCAAGTTTCCATCATGATTTAACACATGGACATCAACCCGTATCTGCCAAACCTGTCATTCACAGAGATACAGGGAGTGAAGGGACACTTTATGTGGAACATGGGACAAATGAGTTGCTCTGGTTTTTAGTATGAGAAAAAATTATATCACTGTTCAAAAGTTATTGTTTTTTGTTTGTTTTTTAAATAAAGTAAACACTGTATATTGTGAAATATTATTACACTTTAAAATAACTTAATATTCTTTCAAATATAATTTTAGTGTTCCTGTAGCTCAATTGGTAGATCAAGCGCAAGGTTGGGGGTTTGATTCCCTGGGAACACATGATAGGTAAAAATTGATAGCCTGAATGCACTGTTAGTTGCTTTGGATAAAAGCGTCTGTTAAATGAATACATTTAAATGAATAAAATTAATAAATGTAAAATATAATGATCCTTCAGAAATCATTCTGATATGCTGATTTGGTGCTCAAGAAACACTTTTGTTTAATATCAGTGTTGAAAACAGTTCTGCTGCTTAAATATTTTTTGGGAAAACTAATATATATATATATATATATATATATATATATATATATATATATATATATATATATTTAATTATTTTACATTCTTTTTTTCAGGATTCTTTAATGAAATAAAAGTTATGTTTTTATTTGAAATAGATTTTTCTGTAACCATCTTAAATCTTTACGGTAACTTTTGTTACATTTAATGCATCCTCAAAATAAGTATTAATTCCATTACAAAAATCATACTGATCCAAGCTTTCCAACTGTAGAGCATGTTATATACTGTATGTTATCACATGACAAGTGTGCATATAACCTTTTCTCCAGAAACTACACAGAGAGACTCTGTGTCTATGCATTTGGAGTTCCTCAGACATCTCTCCAGCTGTCTGTTTAACGTCACCAACAACTCTGACTGTCTACAGAACACACAATGAGAAACACACAGGGATTAGGACTGAAGAAACCACACACACACACAAGAGAGAATAATTTGCAAGACTGTGTGTAGATAAATGTGAACCTGTTTGGCTCAAAGGCTGGTGATGCCATGGGAGACAATTCCAAATTAAAAAACATGATGCCTTCTGTGGGACGTGAATCTTTTGGAGGCACCAACTCACAAGATACCTGACAGAACACCCTGGGAAGAAAAAGAAGTGATACGAATGGGTTTTCAGCGGAAGTACACAAACAAAGCATGCAACTGATTATTTGTTTTGACTTTGAACTCATTGGTTTAGAGAAGCAATTATAAACGGATACCTTGTTTTTCCAAGTTCCACGCTACAGCAGCCATAATCAGATCCAAAAGAGATTTTAATATTCCGGTAATCGTATGTCTCTCTCCCGTCTAAGCGCTACAGAACACAGAAATATGATTAAGACAGAGATGTGGTTTGCAGAATAACAATGATCAAAATGTATGTAATCCTAATGATATCGCATGTTAAACATAAATTCAACATTGTGAAATTACTTTTTTCTGCTCTATAGCTTTTAGAAGAAAAAGCCTCTCGCAGTTTGACAGCGGAGTATCCCTCATGTTGACAGCTTGAATATATCACAAAACAGCTCGGTTTATCACTGCATCCTCTCGCACGTTTCATTCAGCGTAGAACCGCGCGCGATGTTATGACGTAGGTGGCGCGCGGTATTTGCGTATGCGCTGAGCGGTAAGCATTTGATAAACAGTATAGAAAAAAAAAATTGGTAAACAGTAGGTCATATTCTTTGAAATTTCATGTTCCACCAAAGAACAACAACAACAACAACAATAATAATAATAATGCAAGTTAAATACATTACGGTATATATAAATATATAATTCAGTATTGAAAATTAGATGTAGAAAGAATATGCTTCTCAAATTTCAAGGTTTAAAAATATATATAAATAAAGTTTGTTTTTTGCTAAACATATTTTTACTAATAATGTTAGACTATTATATTGCTAAAATAAAAATCAGACATAATTTACGTTTTTCAGAAATAATTTTGTTGAATTTGTATTATATATTTCAAATAGGCTATCTTAATTTAGGCTATATATGTGAGAAACTCGCTTATTCTGAATTCTTGAGTTTGTGCATGTCATTGTGCCTGAGTTAATTAGCCTACTGATTTATTACTTTATAGTTAGATAGCTTTAGCCTAGAAATCCAGCTGTGAAATACAGAATTGCAGCCTTAAGATTTTAATCTTGCATAAAAAAAAATATTACAAAACGAGCCTAAAGACAGGTAAACATTGAGATAATCACTTCGTTGTAAGAAAAAAAACTGAAATTTAAGTGTGCCAGCCATTTCTGCTGAAATAAAAAGAGCTGAATTAGAATTTAGTTATCTTCACTCCTGGATGAAATGTCATCAAAAGTTATCAGATAGGTTATATGCTTACAATTTAACAGTAGGCTATTCAATAATCAAATGTATTTTAGAAATTAGGAGGTTTTTTTGTGGATTAGCTATACCAGTGCATTATATTTGGTTTTGCATGAGTCAGAATCTCAACTGATGCAAATGTTAAACTACATGCCACTCAAATGCAGATGTTAAAGCTACTGTGTGTGTGTGTGTGTGTGTGTGTGTGTGTGTATTTCAAAAGTAAATACAGATTTTAAATGTAACTTTATTTTATTACTGATACAATACACATTACTATTAATTCACAGTAAAATTATATTTTTGGGACCTCGTGGTTTTGACTTTGCTTAGGGCACGTGAAATGGTAAAATCGCAATTTCACGAGAAAAAAAAATAAGATTTATTTGTCTATTTTACCTCAAACCGTTGTCGATTGATTTCTATGCATAAAAACATAGTATGATTAAGATTTTTGGACAAAGCTATCTTTAGTCAGTTCAAGCTGGATTGTCCGTCTACCATTGATCTGTTAATGAGATGAAACTTTTTCAGACAGTCTGGGTCATTTTGGCAACTCAGCATTGGGTCAGACTGTGAAAATAGATTTATTAAGCTAATTCAGCGTTTATTAAAAATTAATACTGGTTTATGACTCACTCTCCTTTTCAGTGCAACAATTCGGATAGTTTGATGGATCATAATCTCATGCAATCTGTAACAAAATAATGTGATTTATTATGTGATATTATTGGGAAGCTATTGTTAAGCTCGAACGCGCCTGTGGCAAATTCACATGTACGCAGATGTCCCTTTTAAAAGCGCTGTGGTGGCACCAGCCGAACACGACTAATCCTAACAGTCTTGTGGATATTGTTCAGCTGGTGCTCTTGTGTGGGACTGTTGCTCTCATAATGTTATGATGGATGGGCTGCACACTCGCCAGTGCTTTGAGCGGCTCAACGTGATACTCGCTTGTTGAACACAAAGACGCGTGGATATTTGCATAAAAAAAACCCACTCTATCATCTCTTGTCTCTCCTTTCCACCTACATACACATTTACACCACACACAATAACTCTTTGATTATAGTTCATGTCAAATGTCATGCAAGGGAAAAACTAAATAAGAATAAATAAATGCGAGAAAGCCTATAAACAAAACTGCTTAAAATAAATACGATACTGATTAAATACCGATTACGTCATAAAACCACGATAATTAGGTTACAAGAAACAACGTTCAGAAAAGTGTGAATCCCTGCTTATACCAGGCTTGTATATTTCCAGTTTATTCGACTTTAATTAAAACTATAATATTCATTCATAAATGATGAACGTTTTATGCCCTAATTAGCCAATTTTTTATATTATATGCCATTATGAGAAATATCAATATTAATGCATAATGTATTTAATATGTAATTATCTTCTGGAATTCTAGCTTATTGTAATTCTATTAACCATTAATGTGTGTAGCCTAATATAAACTATATAAATGCCCCATTAAACAGCCTAAAAACCGAATATAAAATTTTAGATTATGAAAAAAATGTACAAATGAATGAATATGTGATTTGTGGAAGTTTGTAGAGATTTCTAAAACAAAAAATAGGTATAGGCTGCAATCATTTTGCTTCTGGCTGATCTGATGCAGGTGGAGGCAGAGATGATGGAGAGACATGTCAAAAGCATAATAGAATGAGAGCCACCGCCTCGTGTCAGTGAACGACTTAATCAGCTGAACTTCAGGGCTAATAAAAGCCACGGAGCCCTCGCATAAGAACAGTTCCGAGGACTGCACCAATAGTGATGGAGTTCAGTTACCTGCCTTCCTCTGCATACGAGTCTGGGATGGACACTGGCCGCTCCACAGAGTTCAGCTCCTGCAGTCAGCCCTTCAGCTTTCAATACAACAGGTGCAATTTAGGAAACACGACCAGTTGCCATTTCATTGCGCCTGGTTCACATCAACCCTCACACTACATAACAGGTTAGTCCTTGATTATTGATATCAAAATATATCAAATTAATTAAGGATGTAATTGTTTGCATTTGGCTACGATTTTTTAACTTGAAACATGACAGCTACAACCTTTTCACTACAGAAAAAAATCTAATCCTTTTTTTTTCTTTCATATTTGTCTCATGTTCAAAAGCTTTGGGTAGTTTGTTTTTTAATTGATTATTATTAGCTATTTTTAAAGATATTAATATTTTTATTCAGCAAGGATGCATTAAATTGATCAAATGTAAGTTAAGAGTTTACATTTTGAAAACAATAAATAAATTAATGCTGTTTTTTAAAATTCTTATTCATCAAATAACGTTTTTATTTTTAAAAAGCACGATTTATTTATAAATAAAAACAAGTTTTTAACATTTATTTATTTTAATTTCATATTAAAATAATTTCTGAAGTGTCATGGGACACCCGTGACTTTTACAGTTACTGATTTTGTTATTTTATTAAAATGCAAATATATTAAGCGGGATAGAAATATATCTATATTATATATATTACAATAGTTATTAGGCTATGTAAAACTAGGTAAAAGCCACTTCAACTTCAGCGTCTTGTATGTATATTGTAGGCTATATTCCAGATAACCGTATTAGAATGATTTCTGAAGGAGCATGTGACACTGAAGAATGAAGTAACGACTCTTTGTCATCACAGGAATATTTTTATTTATTTTAAATAAAACATTTCAAAACCTTACCTTACTAAAACTTTAGCATGTTGTAGAGTATACAGATGCTCCAATTATTTATTGTAAAACACAATATATATATATATATTAAATTGTGTTCAAATAAAATGTCATTCAATTTCCAGTTCACCACAAACTTCTGGCTTATGAACGAGGCGTCCAGGAGAGACGCAAACAAAGGCGCGTGCGCACCATCTTCACGAGCGCGCAGCTGAAAGCGCTCGAGCGCGTGTTCTCACAGATGCATTATCCAGACATCTACACGCGAGAGGAGCTCGCACAGGAGATCCACCTAACGGAAGCTCGAGTTCAGGTACCTGAGCTTCTGCACTCATCATTCTTCTTAAAAGACCTCAACATTAGCAGCAAGCAAATGAAAGAAAGCATGAATACTTAATAAATAATTACATTGTTAATATCACGTAAACTGGTTTTTGTTAGGTCAGTTGTTTATGTGTATTTATTCATTATTTTATTCTGTTCTATTCAGGTATGGTTCCAGAACAGACGCGCTAAATTTCGCAAACAGGAGCGTTCATCTCTATTGATTGAGTCATCTTCTAAAGCAAACAGTTCACCTTCCCACTACAGCTCCAAAACGATGACAGTCCCTGACCCAGACAGCACACAACCCACCCTTACCCCAAACCCGGACCACAAACAGGACAACAGCAGTCTCCGAGAGGACCAGGCTCCATACGAACTGACCTTGTTCACACAGAGGTCAAGAGGTCACCAAACTCACTGTGCAACAACCGCCTGCATGTGTTGAAAGAGTTCAAACCCTCAGAACCCACTGCATAGATCTCTATAGTGCCATTCATTTACCTCATTTATGTCATTTATCTTTTAGAACCTCATGCAAAAAAGTTTGTATATATAATTGGAGAGATACTAGATTTATATCTTTTTTATTGATTTGATTAAAATGGAAATAAATGAAGCTGGATAGAAAAAAAAGTGTCATGTAATCAGCTAACAGTGTAATCGTGTACTGCTTTTTTCTGGAAGAGATACATACAGCTAAATATTAAGATTTACAGTACAAACACTGCACACATGAATATATACAACCATATTGCACTCACAAACACAAGCATGTGGGTCAAATGCAAGTGCATTTAAAATAGTTTATTACAGTTTATTAAAAACATACACTTGCTATAAAAGCCATTGCATTTCAGCGTCTTGTAGGTTGTCTTATATCGCTCATTTTTAAAATAAATACAGAATATGAAAGTATTTGTCACACACATCTCACTCATCCTTGGCTACTCTTTCCAGTAATTATTGCCTTACTTCTGGGTCAGTTCATATTCTAACATTGCCACTAAAATAAAACAAACGATATACAAGCAACAGTCAAAACCCCCCGGATCTAAAATGACAATGCCTTTAAATCTCAAATATTAACAGAAAGCATAAACAGAAGTTAAAAAGCAGCTGCTAATTGCAATCTGTCCTTGTAGTTTGATATTTTGGTGAGATTTGGATTGAAATCCTTTCCAGTTGATTTAGATAAATATAGATATTTAATAATTGTACATGTCTAAATGCACATGAGTGAAGAACTTACAGAGGGTGTGAGTTTCATTATTAAATATCTTGCTCGCACATTCATGGTGTTCGAATAAAGTACAAGGGTAAAAGCAGAGTGCTCAGTGCATATGCATAATACTCTCACCAATACACATTGGTAACTTGAAGCTTTGGATGCAAGGGTGGCTGACATAGACATTATCTAGGAGCGCATTTCTAAGGCACAACATTGCAGAAGAGAGAAAGGCAACAGAACACATTAAACCGTTGGTAACGGAATAATTTCAAAAGCTAAAAGAAAAGGATTACACTTTACATTACAGTGTTTATTACATAATATACTTCTGATTATGTGGAGCTTCTTTGCAGTTAATGTTATTAATTTATTAGCTTGTAATGTACGTGTAACATGGACATTGTAATGTAAAGTTTCAGAGATCATGCAATCTCACCACTCAACTGCAGAGCAAAAACGTAAATATTAATAACAAAGTTTGAAAAAGAATGAAATGGAAATGTAAGATCTACCTTAAGCAGCATGCTGTTTCCATGGTTTTAAACAATACTGCACAAATAAAGTATCAAACCCTCACTGATCAAACAGGATAATGGAGGAACAGAACTTGTCAATCAAAACCACTCCAAGTAAATAAAAGTGATGGACAATCTTTTCTGTATTCACTTCGTGTTGTCTGTTAAGGCTTCAGGACAAATCATCTATAGGCCTAAAAGTCGCACAACATCATGCTTTCGTCTGTTAGTGCCGAGCATATAAGAACAATGTGAGATACCTGCAAGACCTTTACAAAAACTGACATTATTAATCACTCATAAAATAATAGATGCACATGTTCTTGAATGAAAACTGGATGCTTGTGCTACCTCATGTTCCACAACAGACATGGATTCAGTCTCACTCTACATTACAGTGCCCATGTTACAATGCATTTACATAAGAAAGTACTTGAACAACATGTAGTCAATAGTAGTTCAAGTTTAGAATTCCATGTCAGTGCTGTTAGGCCAAAAACATCCTCTAAACAAGTGCACAAAGGCAGATGTTTCTGTCTACGCAGTAGTAGTGTGCATACTAAAGTATGGTGTCACTTTCACACTTATAAAGGCATCCAAAAATCTCACTGGCTAAAACATCTAATAAAATGAAATATCTGCAACAGTTTTTGCAATTTCTGCAATCTTGGTTTTAGATTTTTATAAACATTTATGCACTCTCTAAATTAGTACTTTTAAGGTACATATTAGTACCCTGAATTGTATATATTAGTAGCTTTTGGCTACCTAAATATTATTTGAGTTAATGGCACAGGTATTTATCTCGATCACCACCTTTAGTACGGAGGTTGGATAGTGCACATTAATGCAAGAAAGCACATCTTTATTTGCGTGAAGCATTTTCAGGCCTTATCGCTATTGAAATGTGTGTAACATGGCCACTGTGAGGTAAAGTGCTACCAGTACTTCTTATTGTCACAGTATGAACAGACTGCTGTAATCGCTGTAATATTCTTTACCGTGTAAGCAAGAAGGTGCAAAAACAGTCAAATAGTCCAGAAGGAAAAGCCATCATTTGTGTGCTTGATTGTGCTGTAAGGAAAACTGTTGGAAACATTGAATAAACATTTTTGTTGTTGGTTATGTTCCAGGGATGGTTTAAGATTTCAGTTGTGAGATGTGCAGAGGCATCACAATGTTGTTGGCTGGCCAGCAGCTGCAAGGAAGGAGCACATTAAAACTGTGTTGAAAATAGTTACCAGAAAGGGTACCAGAAAATCATATCATCACATTTGTAAAAAATTATGATAAATTTTGACTTTACTAAAAAATATTTTATTACTCCTAAAATTGTATTTGTTTTTTACTGCTAAAAATAAATAACAAACAGTGGACCACCAATGTAACAGTGTCGATGAAGAGCTTGATATGAATTATGATAAGAAATATCAATGCAAATATCCCTCGAATGCACTATTTCTATTGTTCTTCTCTTCTAATGAAACTGTAATTTTGTCAAATTATGTACAAAGTGCATATATCAAATATTATTGAATTGTAATTATAAAATAAATTGTAATAATTACTTGTGTGAATTTAAGATCAATAAAATGCTGGCTATAAAAGCAAGATGTTTCGAAACACAGTACATAACTTGAAATGTGGTAGAAATTGACAGAAATGTACACATTTTTTATATTAATTTATTAAACTAGTGAAGTCTTTAAATAGTTTATTTTCTAGAGTCAACAGGGCATATAGCCAAAGAAAGTTGTTAATAATTAAAAACTAATGTCATTAAAACACAGATTTTAAACACAGGTTTTTTTTCTGTTCATCTTACAAACCCCAATAAATAAAAGAGGGGAATTATAATAACCTGCACATTTAGGATCATGTTAAAGATACAATTAAAACTCATTAAGACTCACCCCTTGATTTTATGTAGCATTCTTGACAATTAAGAAGTCCATTTCGAATTCTGACATCAGTTCCAGCACTTGAGTCGCCCAGTAACCCTTTACATATGCCACACTAGAACACATCAGATATTCATATAAGAGGAGGTAGATATTACCCACATATAGAGAGAGGAACACAAATGAGCATTACCTTAAAACACTGAATATGGAAGTACAACCCCAAGCTTTCAATGATCATGGCTGCTCCTTTACCCAACGGATGTGCACAACTGGAGCAAAGCTTCTTTCCACTGACTGACCTGCAGAGGGCGCCATACAAAGACATATATTCATGTCTAATGAAAACTATAACAGCTAGCCTTCTTGTCTTGTCAAGTCTTGGAAGAGCAACAATAATGTGTAATATTTGTAGGATTACAAATTGTATAAAATAGGTCATAATGCGTTCTTTAAGTCTGAGACCAACATTATTATATATTTTATGCATATGTTTTATTTTTAATACACGTGTCTTTAAACTAGACCTTAAAGTGGTAACAAATGCAAAAATGTAATACATGCACGCAATATAAATAAACGAGACTGTGGGAGCATTTAGCATGATTATGTAACTCCTGAAATGAAAGCAATGATTATGGCTTCTAATCTTGGTGGCACAACTATTTTGCATTTCAAATGAATACATTAAAGGAACAGTTCATCCAAAAATGTAAATTTGAAAATGCAAAATTCACTCACTCTAGAGCCATCCAAAATGGTAGATGAGTTTGTTTCTTCATCAGAACCGATTTGGAGAAATGTAGCGTTACATCGCTTGCTCACCAATGGATGCTCTGCAGTCTGCAGTAAATGGGTGCCGTCAGAGTTAGAGTCCAAACAGCTGATAAAAACTTCACAAGATGTTTACTGACGGACTGGAGTGGTGTGGATAGCTTGTGGATTATTGTGCTGTTTTTATCAGCTGTTTGGACTCTCATTCTGACGGCACCCATTCACTGCAGAGCATCCATTGCTGAGCAAGTTATGTAATGCTACATTTTTCCAAATCTGCTCTGATGAAGAAACAAACTCATCTATATCTTGGATAGTCTGAGGGTGAGTACATTTTCAGCTCATTTTCATATTTGGGTGAACTATTCCTTTAAGCTGATACTTTTGCATTTAAAGTAGATGCAATAAATCTTCTAGGTCAGTTCGACAGCATGACACCACAGTCACTGTGTCTGAGTGAAGCACACAAATGCTTTCAAAGCCTATTACTGAAATGGCTCCACACACACACACACACACACACATGTCTCCATGTGATTGAGTATGTGTTGGAGCGAAGGCTCATACCTGCTGGGTGATGGAGGTGGTGTGTCTTGTGAAGGTGTGGGTGATTTTGATGGGTGTGTCCCTAAAACATTTTCACACGACCCAGTCCTGCCAAGCAGCCACACACACATACACACAAGCACAGAGACACACAACTGTGAAAGCAAGTCATATTCAGAAATGTTCCATGTGCCAGAAAAAAAATAAACCTCATACTGATCTGATCTTTAAAACATCCTCCAGCCATAGCAAAGCCAAGCAGCATTTTGGCACGCATGTGTGTATTGAAGCCAGCATGCAATCCCACAGACACATCCACGTACCTCCTCATCTTTGTGGTCTGGCTCTGGGGTGGACTCTGTTTACGATCCAGTGAAGCAGTTTTCTTCAAATCCTCTTGCCTTTCTTTAGTCTTATTGCTCCAAGAGCCATCTGTAATAACACACATAGAAATCATGCATGTCTGCTAATTCACTGTTTTAATTGGAGTATCCAGTATGTTTTCTATATATGCAAACATTATTGTGGCAGATGAGTAAAGCATTAAAATACATGTTCTTGCATTTGCTTTTTTAAGGTTTACTATGGTTATTTTAAATGTAAAAGATTTTTTAAATTATTGTTTCAAGTTTCTAAAATATTTGTATAAGAAGTTTGTAAAAGCCATTTTTCCTCCAAATCAAGGTCAAGCATGGCGTAAACAACAGGAAGAATTTGTGAAAAGGATCCTTTTAGATGTTTATCTGTGCAATATTAATGTCATTCATTTTTGTTTTGAAACGATATATATATATTTTTTATGAAAGCTAAAAAAAAACTTTTAAAATACATGACTCATAAATACAAAATTAATTTAACAAATAATAAAATTAAATATAAATAACTAAATAACTATTGTTATGATTATTTAGAATATCATGAATTCTTATTATAACCAAATATAAATCTAATAATTATTAAATGTCATATTTTAAATATTAGCTTTAAAAATATTTAAAATGTTGGTAGAAGACTGGTTATTTCTAAAACCTCTCATCCTCCAAATCAAAGTCATAATATTTAATTAATATTATATTAATTAATAATAACAAAATTAATAAAAAATATTATAAAATATTATAATTTCACCTTGAAAATTATGTTTGAAAACATTTCTGAAAATAAGATTTATGTTATATACACTTGTGAATTCAAGGCACAAATAGAGTTAGTTTTTGTTGATGTTGCACGTGTGGCTTTCCTTGACATTGTTTAAGAGCTCCATGGTCCAGATGAAGTGTGTGTGTCTTACCCTGTATAAACTGCAGTTGTGGTGTAGCTGTTTGGCTCTCCTGAGGCTCAGTTCTCTGACCGTTCTGCTGAGCTGCTGTGTTTACTTGATCAGGGCTAAAAAATAAAGGTTAAATTAACACTGAAACATCCTTTCAGAAAAGTCAAGGCTTAAATCTTTATTTTTCTGTTACACTTTTTCCTTTGACAGGTTTCCTATGACAAAGTCAGCTTTTTATAGCCCAAAGACTCTAAATAAAATTAAGGTGGATGTTAAAATTAGATTTTTTTTGTAGGTTCTGTGTTATTATGGCAATAAACCATATATACATTTACATTTATGCATTTAGCAGACGCTAAAAGAGACTTAAAGTGTATTCAGGCTATACATTATTTTACCACTATGTGTGTTCCCTGGGAATCGAACCCTCAACCTTTTTCGGTGCTAAAACAATGCTCTACCACTGAGCCACAGGAAGGATCACCAGAATCAGAACCATTCTGCTGGAAAAGGAATATTATTTGTATGTGTTCCACCTGTGTCTGTTACTCTGGTCCGCCTGCTTCTCCAGCACTTCCTGTTTCCTTTCCCAGTCAGCCAAAGAGAGGACAATGGTGTCACATGGGGCCGAGGGCTGGTGGGGGGCGGAGCTTCTGTCACCATACTGGATGATAAACCTGATGTGTGAGGGGTCAGTGGGGTCACGGTTTCCTCCAGTATCTGTCTTTCCTTTAAATGAAGAACTAATTAGTGTTTATTAAGGACCAATGTCATGTGAAACAACTGGAAAGACGCACCTCTTCATGGTGTCTCCTCTCCTCCTCTTCCACTTCTCTCTGCGCTTTCTCCCACTCCTCCTTCAGCTTCTCCTGCTCTCGCTGATATTTCTCCTGCAGAAAAAGAGGGATTTACTTCAATCTTTGACCTCTGTCAACATTTATTCAACCTCATGTTGTTTCAGCTTTCGTTCTTCTGTGGAACACAAAAGGAGAAAGTCTGAAAAATGTGCTGGCTGCTGTTTTCCCCACACAATAACAGTGAATATGAATCATGTTATTTTTATGCTATGCGTTGTTTATGTCACATGGAGGAACTCTAAGAAGACTTCTTGATATTTATCTTTTTTTTTCACTGTGTATGTTCATGGAAACATTCTGGATAATAATTTGTACTTTATTATTCTTGTATATTTTTTAATTGATGGTTACAACTACTTGATATTTTCAGGAGCATACCTCTTTTTTTACTAAAAAGAAAAATGTAGAAGCTAAGTTTGATATTTTTGTATATACTATTGTGAAAAATATTATGAAACATACTTAAAATATCCATTTTCCATTTTCCAAAATTTTTTTCAAAATTTTCAGTATCATTACTTCAGTCTTCAGTGTCACATGATCTTTCAGAAATCTTTCTAATATACGGATTTGCTGCTCAAAAATAATTTCTTATTTTAACAATGTTAAAAAACTAAAAGTGAACATGATAAAATTTTTCAGGATTCGTTGATGAATATAAAGCACAGAACAACATTTATTTGAAATAATATTTTTTTTTTAATAATGTAAAGTCTTTACTGTCACTTTTGATTAATTTAATCTATCCTTGCTAAATAAGTATTAATGTCTTTATTTAAAAAAATCTTCTTACTTTTTAAACGGTAGTGTATGAAACCAAAAAAAATAAAATAAAAATAAAATGCACATGTGCTTTTGTGACCTTTATGAAAATTGAAAGAGTCAATGCTTCATTGTAACTGCATGGACAAAACTAATCAACACATTCTTCAAAAATTCCTCCTTTTATATTCCACAGAAGAAAGAAGTCATACAAGTTTGGTTCTAGTTACCCACAAGTCAACAAACAGTGTGATAGATTTGAGAGAAAGTGAAGGGCAGACAGGAACAGATGGGAAACAGCTAACCAGAACACAACAACAGAAGAAGT